>NW_023270380.1:13124103-13124741 GCF_011800145.1 Mirounga leonina | reverse complement strand
AAAGTAGCTAGCAGGTGCTCATATTGCTAATTGTGACCAAGTTAATAACAGAATCAAAGTGTCCTAACTTCCAGCCCTCATAGTTTTTATTTTGTCAAAATTTGAAAGAGAGGAACTCTTAGTGATGGAAATTTTATTGTCATCTATGATATAAAGGAGACCGTACTTGGCAATGTTGTAAAATAGATTCCATCCATAATCATGAACATACTAAGACACCACATGCTTTCGCATGCTTCAAGTTCAAACGACCCATCAAAGGCCATTGAAAACAGGGAGAGGTTATAAAATGGAGGACATAATAAGTAAATCATGAAAAAAAGATGGAGAGCCTGTCATTAAGCCGTAATCTAATCTGAAATAGGAAAGAGATTCTGTAATCTGAGGTCATCCAACACTATGAAAATCAGTTTAAGAATAACAGTATACACTTGGGGCGCCTAGATGGCTCAGTTGGTTAAGTGTCTGACTCTTGATTTTGGCTCAGGTCATGATCTCAGGGTCGTGGGATCGAGCCCCGAGTCAGGTTCTGCACTGAGTGTAGAGTTTGCTTGTCCCTCTCCCTTTGCTCCTCCCCCTGCTCTCTCTCTAAGATAGATAGATAGATAGATAGATAGATAGATAGATAGATAGATAGA
>NW_023270380.1:13017870-13124093 GCF_011800145.1 Mirounga leonina | reverse complement strand
AGATAGATAGATAGATAGATAGATAGATAGATAGATATCTTAAAAAAGAAAAGAATAACAGTACACACTTAAATAAATTAATTGCCATCTTGCCTCTAGAGATTTTAGACATTGGTTTGACTACACGGTAGACTCCTGTAAGGCATGACAGAGAGAGGGAGAAAGAGAGAGAGATCATAAACTAGAGAGAAGGAAGAGCAAGAGAAGGGAGGGAGGAGGGAAAGAAGGAAAAGGAAACAAATTCTCTTTTAAGTCGTTTCCAGCTATTATGTGCTACTATCCATAATCTGATTCTATTTTATTATAATGAAGAAATATTGATGTAAACTAGGCAATTCCCCACTACTTTGGTGTGACTTCTTCACGATTCCATCCCCAACATTTTGAAGAATGCTTGGGACAGATTAACACATATGTACACATACATGTTTTGAAAGCAAAATCACAAGAGGGAAGAAAGCTTGCTGGAAATAAAGCAGGATTTTGTAGTCATAGCAACCTCAACTTTTTAAAACCAACAGTAAGGCAAGAAGAGCTCATCAAGAGCTACATCAAGTTGTTATAGCAACCAAAATATGGCTTTATAAAAACAAGTGTGCATTAAAATAGCCAGAGGGTTATAATAGTAAGAGACTATTATAAAAATATATCTGTGGAAAAAAATCTGTTTAAAAAAAAAAAGTATATATATATATATATATATATATATATCTGCAGAGACCAAAGGTTTAATTTTTACCCTGTTTTAATCAGGATTTGTGTTCTCTGCTTCATGAGAACAAAACATTTTCTCAGGCGACTCTCCCAACAAACACACAGCTTGCTGTGGCAAGCAGGCAGGATTATAGTTTTGACACAGCTAATAATCATCAGTGGGGCCAAAATTAGTTCATCAGTACTAATAATTTGATCCTTTCTGGGTGATGAAAACTCTTAAGTCAAAAACAGAGTGGGGTGCCCGGGTGGCTCAGTGGGTTGAACCTCCAACTCTTGGTTTCAGCACAGGTCATGACGTCTGGGTCCTGGGATCAGCCCTGCAGTGCGCTCCATGCTCAGCAGGGAGTCTGCTGGAGATTTTCTCTCTTGCTCTGCCCTCCTGCTCACACACACTCCCTCTCTCTAAAATAAATAAGTAATAATTTAAAAAAGAAGCAGAGTAAAAAGTAGTCAAATTGCGTTGTCTGGAAAGATCCAGGGAGAATGAGTCTAGAACAAGGTTTCTCAACACTGGCACGACTGACATTTTACATTAGTTCATTCCTTGTTATGAGTGCTGGTCCCATACATAATAGAATATTTAGCATCATCCCTGGTCTCTGCCAAGAGACACAAGTCGCAACCTCCCACCTCCACCTCCAGGTGTGACAACCAAAAATGTCTCCATATATTGTCAAATGTTTTCTCGGGGAGAGGATGGTAGCCAGATCACCCACGACTGACAACCTTCGCTCTAGAAACATTTCATCCCTTTCATTCATGCCATCCTGAAACTCGTGGAAATTGAGCAAATGTGGAAGAAATGAAGCTAGTGAGCCAATCATAATCCCTTTGAAGGGAAAACCCCCCAAACTCCTTTAAGTCTCTGGAACTATGCTTCACCTGGCTTACTATCTTAGAACAAACATTTTATTCTTTCTTTCTCTTTTTTTTTTTTTCCAAGATTTTATTTATTTATTTTTGAGAGAGAGAGCACAAGCACAAGCATGGGGGAAGGGCAGGCAGAGGGAGAAGAAGCAGCAGATTCCCCCCTGAGCAGGGAGCCTGATGTGGGACTCGATCTCAGATCCCTGAGATCATGACCTGAGCTGAAGGCAGATGCTTAACTGACTGAGCCACCTAGGTGCCCTCTTTATTTCAAGCCTCAACACATGCAAGGCAGGAACCCTTTCAGCTGGCCCCTTCCTCCTCCTCCTGCACTCCTAATCATCTGCACGGTGCTTTCCCATTTGGCCGAAGACTGTATTTGGAGAAATAGATATACATAGTATCCCAAATGGCCACCTCCCCTTTTGGACAACTACAAAAATGCTTCATATCAATCCTTATTGACTTGAATGTCACTTAAGTGCTATGGAGCACTTAATGTTCCATTTAAGCATCATCCAGGCTGGGACCATTCGATCTTTTATTGAAACCCAGTGAGTTAAAACAAAATAAGAACACATGTGGTCAACCCTTATTGAGTGACTGACCAAATAAAAATCAGGGGCAAGTTGAGAAAAGGGGGAGAGAAACGAAGATACAGCTTCTTGCCAAAGGCAGTTTTCAGTATAGTTATTAAATGTGGGTAGATGGGAGCTACAAATGGTAAGCTCATACAAAGTAGACACTGTTTTTGTAACCTTGGAGGTACCATAATACTTGACCCAAAGTCAACAAAAAATGACCAGGGCTGGCCTCTCTGATTTAAGGCCTAGGCAATTCCCTAAGCTCAGGTTTTTATGTTTTGTTTTATTTTGAGTTATAGCAATTCAAGTTATTATCATTAGCATGTAAGACATGTGCCTATGAAGACTTGAGGGGCATATCTTTTTCTAGCTCTTTCCATGAACTTTATTTTACTATTGTTCTCTCATATAGCTAAGTAATTTTATAAAGAAATTTTGGAGAAATCTAATTCTTGAGGATTTCCATTTCTATTTTTGTTCCACATGGGTCTTCTATAAAACCCTAATCTTTTGAGGAACGGCAGAATGATTCATTGGATATATAGAAATGAAATAAATAAATATGATTATTGATTTTCTTGCCCCAGGACCCTGAGAGATTGGCAAACATCTGTAGAGAAAGCTTTTGAAAAGTAAATTGTGAACTTCTCTGTCACTCTTTTCCACTGGAAAAACTGACAGTCTACCACCCAGAAACTCCATTCAGTACCATTTAAAAACAGAGTTAGGAAGAGACTTGAGATACACCAAGGGATTGGCCATAATATAGGATTTTCAAATATTCCATTTGTTAATCAAAACAGATCATTCCCTCATGTTGCAAATACTGCTCTTTTTTTTTATTTATATATATTTTTTATTTTATTCTTATGTTAATCCCCATACATTACATCATTAGTTTTAGATGAAGTGTTCCATGATTCATTGTTTGTGCACAACACCCAGTGCCCCATGCAGAATGTGCCCTCCTCAATACCCACCACCAGGCTAACCCATCCTCCCACCCCCCTCCCCTCTAGAACCCTGTTTGTTTTTCAGAGTCTATCGTCTCTCATGGTTCGTCTACCCCTCCGATTTCCCCCACTTCATTCTTCCCCTCCCGCTACCTTCTTCTTCTTCTTCTTTTTTTTTTTTTCTTAACATATATTGCATTATTTGTTTCAGAGGGCAAATACTGCTCTTGATGTCACTTACATAAGTGGGTCCTTGAGAGCTGGAGTAACCACAGGAAGTTGTCAAGGGAGATGATAGAATGTCATGTGACTGGTAAGTGTGCACAGCTGTGATAAGACCTCACACAAACATCTGCAAACTTGGAGACATGTGGTACATGGTTTCCTAATAATGAATTAAAGAGTAATGCTCACAAGGAGCGTGCAGTGATACATGCTTTTGATTCCGTCCTTACAAATACAATTAGGATCTGCTTTGACCTCTAAAAGGTTATCTTAGTCTTGCAGCAAACAAGAAACCATATACCAGCTAGGATAATAGTGATTTTGAAAAGAAATTTAAAAATCACAGTTTTCTTAGGCCAAGGTAAGTCCCATTAAAGGAGGCTGATTCACCGTAAGCTTGATCAGGGGACAATGCTCTTTCCACCAGCAGACAAAGTAGGTAATCAGTCCAACCGTATAAACAGTCATTTTTTTCATACACCACATACCCCAAGCAGAGAGGTTAGTTGCTGGAGTCTGGTAATGTGGTTGGAATAGCACTCACCACTGCTATTCAGCTTCATTAAATTCATTAATTCAGTTTGGATGGGACTTCACAGTGTCTTTTGTAAAAGGACATTGGAGAAGCAATTTAAAAAAACAGTTGGTGATGTTTGCTTTTATTTTATCCTTCCACTAGCTTTTCAAGTCGCCCATTTATTGCTCTAAATGGTATTTCCAGCTTAGAAAACGGAGAGAACATGGTTCAGAATAGCTAAGTGGTAGAAAAACAACTTTATTGGACACTACCTCGAATACCTTAAAAATATCCCATGCATCTACTAAAAAACAAAGATCTGGATCAAAATTATAGGTAGAGACGGGACTGAGCTGTTTGAAGGGGGAAGGAGGAAAGAGAAGGGGAGCAGGGGCTGAGGTGTGTGTTTGCTTCCTGCACCCTTCCCAATGCCTGCCTGTAGAGCTACCGGAGGACTACGGAGTCAGCATAATTTAAAATTATCACACCCCTTGTTCTTCTTCTATTCCAGGTTACTTTTCATAGAAAAATGGGTTCCCAAGACCCATCATGATTGTGGCAGGTCACACAGGCAGACGATAGGGAATGGTTAAGAGGAGATTATATCACAGGCAGACAAATGTGTTGCCATAAGAGTAGGAAATTGGTGAATTTGACCTGGCCAAGGGCGTCCGGGGAGAATTAAATAGAAGGGAGAGGAGTCAGATCTTTTATGAAAAACCACTTGCCAAAATTAATGTAGATTTATGGGATCTATGTGACTCCATTTTCACACATTCAGGAACATGGACTCATCTCATAACACCAAATCATTTTTAAAACTACAAGGTTCTTAAAAATAAGATCAGCCAACATTTTTATTCTTCTTCCAATCCAAGTTTTATAATTCCACAGCCCATGCCTTTTTGACTGAGGATAGCAAGAGGCCAAGGCAGTCCTGTAGTTACTCCAGCTCCATATTTACTCTACAGAACAAACCTGAAGTCGAAAACATCCACATCTGTCCATTTAGGTGATTACAAGGTAGATGAAGTCACCTGGTGGCATCAACAGCATGATAACCAGTTATTTTGACCAAAGTGGCCTTGGAGTGGCTGAATGATAATTTGCAAAACTGGACTGGATGAGTTGGCAATGGGGATGAAGCGAAGGGTACAGGTGTTTTGTTTTGTTTGTTTTGTTTTATTTTAGTGAAATCTGAGGGAACACACCACCTGAGGGAACATCTCACACATGCACGTGTGAAGATGAATGGAAATGCAGCGGATGTGTCCTCAACACTGGAAGTATGTGCACATTGTGCTGAACTACGCATTCATAATATGGGACAACATATTGACTATGACATGTATTATGATATAATATTAACACACTGTTTATTATGTATATTCAACTGTTTCCAGACTTAATAGCCACCTGCAGAACATGCTCAAGAGTCAAATGTCACATGTCTTTAGCGAGGAAACAGACTTCTTTTTGGTGCCATTATTCCCCCTGGTAACATGCAATATCACCCTAAGTTTGTCTAACTCAAATGAAAATAAATTGGTAGCTTCTGATGACTTCACCATGTTGAATTACACTTTCCAAGATGGCTCCCTGACCACCTGCATGTAAATCATTTAAGTTGTTGGCTAAAAATGGAGATTTCAGAGCCCTATTCCAAATCTACTCAGTCAGCAGTTTGAAAGCCATGCATCCACGCAACACTAGCTAGTTTCATAATCAGCACTGGCCATGTTGGCAGGAGGCTGAGGTAAACCAGCTGGCAGAATCTGGCACTAAACTTGTTGACATAAACTAGTGTCCAGGCCCTCTGTCTGCTCACTAAGTTTCTTGTTTGCCCACTTTAAAGAACGGAGCTCCTGGCTTGGTTCCTGACTAAGACTCCAGTTTTGCCTCTGGAAGCAGAGCTCCGGGCTACCTCTCTGGAAGAAAGTTTGATGCCCATATAATTGTCCTAATTCTTGGTCACTCCATCTCCTAGATGTTTCACCCCATCCCCTCTGTCCCTTGCTACGTTTCTGTATCTCTGTGAGCACAGTTCTGCTCTGAACCAGATACAACACGCTCAACTTTGCAGACTGATAATCCAGCCATTTGTCAATTAAGTGTTATGCACAGACCAGCAGCATTAAAACACCATCTGGGCATCTGTTAGAAATTCCGAATCTTAATGCCTGCCCAGACTCACCTTGGTAGGTTGATAATGGCTCTCAAATATATGTCCATGTCCTAATCCCTGGAATCTATAAATATTCCCTCATGTGGGAAAGTTTTTGCAGATAGGATAAAGATTTGGGGATTATCCTGGATTATCTGGATGGGCTCCAAATCCAATCACAAGTATCCTTACGAGAGAGGAAGAGGGAGATGACACATACAGAAGAGAAGGCGATAGGAACATGGACACCACAAGGAATGCTTGCAGCCACCAGAAGCTGGGAGACAGGAGCAGGTTCTTCCCACAGAGCCTCCAGAGAGAGTGCAACCCAACCAACACTGGGATCCTAGCCCGGTGAAACGGATATTGCACTTGTTGCCTCAAGAACGGTGACAGAACCAACTTCTTTTTTTTTTTTTTTTAAGATTTTATTTATTTATTTGAGACAGAGAGAATGAGAGACAGAGAGCATGAGAGGGAGGAGGGTCAGAGGGAGAATCAGACTCCCTGCCGAGCAGGAAGCCCGATGCGGGACTCGATCCAGGGACTCCAGGATCATGACCTGAGCCGAAGGCAGTCGCTTAACCAACTGAGCCACCCAGGCGCCCCGACAGAACCAACTTCTGATGTTTTAAGCCACCCAGTTGGTGGCAATTGTTGCACCAGCTCTAGGAAACCAATATACTACTGAAACAGATCTGCACTTTTTATTTTTATTTTTTTTTAATATTTTTTAATTTTATTCTTATGTTAATCCCCATACATTACATCATTAGTTTTAGATGAAGTGTTCCATGATTCATTGTTTGTGCATAACACCCAGTGCTCCATGCGGAATGTGCCCTCCTCAATACCCACCACCAGGCTAACCCATCCTCCCACCCCCCTCCCCTCTAGAACCCTCAGTTTGTTTTTCAGAGTCTATCGCCTCTCATGGTTCGTCTACCCCTCCGATTTCCCCCGCTTCATTCTTCCCCTCCCGCTACCTTCTTCTTCTTCTTCTTTTTTTTTTTTCTTAACATATTGTGCAAGACTGTTGAATCTCAGATCTGTACCTCTGAAACAGATCTGCACTTTTTAAAAAGATTTATTTATTTTAGAGAGAGAGCATGACTGGGGGGGAGGGGCAGGGGGAGAGGGAGAAAGAGAATCCCAAGCAGACACTGCACTGAGCGCAGAGCCCATCTCAGGGCTCGATCTCACGAACGTGAGATCATGACCTGAGCCAAAACCAAGAGTCGGACACTTAGTGGATTGAGCCACCCAGGTGCCCCCAGATCTGCATTATAACAAGATCTACAGGAGACTGATACATACAGTGAAATTTGAGGATCAGTGACATAACCACACCAGACCTTCCAATCAAGCCCAAGTTTTTCCCCACCTCTGGTAATTTGGAGAGCCTCTTTCTCAGGGGTCAGTCTATAGCTGGTTTAGTTTTCTCACTCAGTTCTGTCCATTCACCACTAATTTCAATTCCAACTCGACCACCTGTATGCAAAGATGATTGCAGCTAATCTCACCTAAGACACGAGAAAGCAAATACTCAATAACTAATTATCACTGATCAACTGCAACTGGGAATGGGGGCCAGTTTTGGCCTCAATATAGGGTATTACCTTCTTAAATAAAATCAGCATTTCTTTTGAAGGCAACCTACCCTGTATATGAGGAATACATTATCATGTCCTGAGTCGAAACCAAGAGTCAGACGCTTCACCGACTGAGCTACCCAGGTGCCCCTTGATTGTGATGACTTAATATTAAACTGGAGAAGGTTCATTTTTGAGGAGCAAAGCAGTCACACTTTAGGAAAAAAATAACTGCCACTTTTCCAAGTAGCTGTATCCAAATTGTCCTATCTGAAATTTATTTTGCAACACTTGCAAGGATCCTATGAAAAATGCACATTTCCTTCATGAAGCATGATACACAGGCTATTTGAGCTGAATGTTAGTCAAGGTTAATTACCAAAAAAAAAAAAAAAAAAAAAAGTTTTCTTTTCAAAAAAAAAAAAAAATGGCAGCAATTCCCAAACTCCATGTGCACTGATTTGCCAAGTTAAATACAACCTGGGCTAGGAGGAAAGGGAGGTAGCCTGGATCTAATGCAAATGTATGATACCTGCTATTCTTGGCTAGTCCTGGAGACAGAATCCTCTCTTAGAACTCCATTCGATCATTTTGGCAGGCAGGAGATGGGCCTCACACTGGCTTTGTGAATAGGTAGGTATTGATCGTGACACAATGATACAGTGAGTAGGTCTGAGCTATGGTGGAGAAGCACTTGGTCCCTGCTCCCCAAGGCTCTACCTTCTAGCCTACTGACTGATTAAATACCCAGAAACGGGGAGAGAACTGGTCGACCCCGCCTCTGCATTGTGGCAGGTGCAAACACGGGTTTCATTAACCGCAGCTCCTCACCAAACTGTTCAAAAGCAACAGTCTGAAGGCTTTACTCCTGGTTCATCTCATCATTTAATCTTTACAGCAATTCTTGATAGAGAAAAGGCAATGAGAAAACCTTCTTTTATCTCATCTGTAACTTCAATCAAATGAGAAAAAGTCTCTGTTCAGTTTTTTCCCGGTTTGAGTCCTTTTCCAAGAGTTTCTCAAGAGTTTTCAGCAACAGAAATATGTTTCTTTGCAGACTAGCTTCCTGTCCAGTGGATCATACTACACCAATCAAAATTAGCAAGGCAAATTGGAAGCTACACTGGAATGCATTTTTGTCCCCTAAAAGGGGGAGTAGAGGTAGTTGAGTTGCTGTTTTTCAATTTGCTTATGATCTTAAAAGGGGCCATTAGATGTGAAATGAAAGCATATACCTCACCCAATGCAATGCAATCTAATACAACTTTCCTGGGCATATTTAATTACTGGGCTCCCTAATTACAAAAGCAGAAATGTTTCTCATAAGTGGACATTTCTGGATCTGTTTTTTTTGTTTTTTTTTTTTCCCTAATTGAAAATCAGGCTTTTGGTGCGACTGCGTATTGAAATATTCAAAGGGGAAGGAAAGTTGATGTCAGATGAATTTTTACTGAAAGACGCTTTATAACCACCCCTTGCGGACTGCCTCTGGCTTGGCATTAGAATCCTGTACAAACTTCATTATCAGGTGCAATCTTATCTCCTTAACCAGTCTGAACACTTTCTGCAGGCCTGATGATGACTCACTCTCTTTTGTTTCCTTTACTTCTAACAAAGCACTAAAACCAGTCACCGCTTAACAGATATTTACTGAGTAGAAGCATATGTATGAGAAGATCCTCAAAAATCAAATGTCTAATCTTTCAAATGGGCTAGTTAACTTACAGGGGTTTTCTTCTGTCCAATGACAGAACTGATCTTGAATTTCTGGATAGGTTCTATTAGGTGAGGTGCTTTGATCAGTGGTAGTATAGAAATATTCCATGAATGAACCGAAACCTATTAGTAACCGACAAGTTTTCTGACACAGGGCTGTGGATGTCCTCTCTTTTCTTAGAACTTAAATATGACAACTCTCCCCCCACCCCCACCACCACCACACACACAATACTTTTCCTTGCTAACTCCTAGCTATTCGTCAAACCAGTTCATGCAATTTTTTCACTGTCCCTTCCTTGTACTTGGATAATACCCATGCATGTTCACCACTGTCAAACCATTTGTCATTCTCAATTTTAAAAACTCAATATCCAGTACACACCCAGTTATTTCAGGGCTGGCAATTACATGGATCCACATACCCGATACCTAACAATGTTTGGCCCAGAGGAAGTCTGAATAAAGTTTTGAAAAAGTGAACTAAGACACCTCATTCACTTTTCCCTTCTCTACTTCATATTGGGGAGCTCATGCCACTCCCCACCCTCATATTTACACATTGGGTTATTGGAGGGGAACTGAAGATAAACACAATACCTAGAGCTCACCAGCTACACAATCAGTCCTACAGTTAATCCACGGGGCCACTTTCTATAAGCCTTTGTGCCTGGTGACATGGTTTTAGACATCAGCTTCACAACCAGAGTGCCGACAGACACAATGGCTGAATAGTATCAGAGAGAGAATTGATTTTACTAATTCATGGAACAAGGGCAGCATTTTTATGCTAAGTCATAAAAAAAGGTTCCCCTTTTTTCTTGGTGACAGAACAATTTTCTTCACTGGAATTGAATATTCTCTTCACAATCTAAATGTTTGGAGAATGTATGAAAGTAAAAAGAACAATAATGTCCTCTTTAGATGACTTGTGACATCACCACAGATGCCATGCGGAGTGGAAAGGAAATTAGCCAGAGGGTCCTAAGACTTCAGTTCTGGGTCCACATTTTGCACGTATCCTCTGAGCAGAAAGGGTGATGGGGGATAGCCTCCCCAGCCAGGTCTTCCTCATTTCTGAAAGGAGAACACCCAAAAGGAAAGCTCATTGCTGACCAAGGTTTTTCTGCTCTCCTACTAACATCTGGATTTACGACTTTGACCTCCTGAGTGTGTTTGGGACAGATGCTAAAAATAAAATAATTTCTCAAAATCAGTCATGGCTACGTTGATCTGGTCACCATGGAACAGAAGGAAAAACAAAAATTGCAAATACACAGAGCGCTTCACAGCTTCGAGAAGGTATCTGACCTGCTCTCCCCCATCAGAAGCAGGACTGCACCCAAATCGGTCCTCTGCAATCTTCACCTCATCCCATTTCTGAGTAATTCCGAGGACAGCTCACAAGTCTACAACATTCTGACTCTCAGAAAATGTCTGTCTTGAATTCAAAGACAGTAACTCCAAGTTCTACAATTTTCTCTTCTTAGGGTGAATGATAACATTTTTTTTCCTTTTGTGACTTAACCATCATTTTGATTTCTTGACTCCCTTACAAGTTTTGCACTTGAATGTACAATAGTATTTCCAAAGGGAAAAAGAAAGGCAGGGTGCCCAGCCTCGTAAATGCCCATTTTCTACTACAAATAACCCGGAATAAAGTGTCATATTATTCTTTTTGTTACATATTGCAATACAATTTATTTTCCCTCTAGGTAACTCCAATCTTTTGCTATGAAAGCTGACCTCCTAGGAGAGGTTTGGGGTTTATTTTATTTTATCTTGTTTGTCTTTCTTGTCGCCCTCACCAGCAGTAGCTGGAAAAGTGGTAAGTACATAGCAGATGATTAACACATTCTTGACAGTTGACTGACACGCTGATAGGGCACCCCACTTCATGAATATCCAGTTAGCAACTCACCAGAAGAATATCATCCCTTTATAGCTGAATAGCACGGGAGGGTTCTGAGACAAAACAGCTCAACTAGATGATCTCAGATTAAGTTCATATGTTCATACCTTACATACCTAGCAACACCAACAAAAACACTTCTATAAAACTGCAATTTAGAATTTATTCAAAAGTTGTGTACATCTAAAATATTCATAGCATCATTGGGGACAAAGGGAAATAATTATATTCTCGAGCTACTATCAAAAGATGATTGATGCACCTGATGTTATAGATTTCTTAGTCTCCTGACTGAAAGTTCAACTCATATATCTGTTTAGTTTAGTTGCAGCTTGGATGGCACAGAAAAAAGGGCAGATTTTCTGAATACCTTCTTACTAACCAACTACTATAGAGCTGAGCACTTGAATTTCAACCCTTAGTTACTTTTCTCAAATAGTGTTACATATGTTCTTTACGAAGTCTGATTACAGCAAGAATTTTTTTTCCCCAAGAAGAAATCACATATAAATCCTATAAACAGTACCCCTTGTTAAAAATAGTAAAATCCAGTTATATGAGAATACTTTGGATATAAATACCTTGAGAAAAACCAGGGAGTACAGATGTAGACTAGCTTGCTGGTCAGAACCTTCTGAGCACAGGACTGTACGGAGTATATCCTGGTCCCTGGCTCAGAACTTGAATCCTTATCTCCAGAACCAGGACTCAGGAAATAGCATTTTAAACTGCAGGTGATCCTTAAATTTCCAAATCTCTGCTCTAGAATAAAAGTTTCAAGATGCTTTGACCCAGAGGGGTAGATGGAATGAGTAAAATTAGGGCAAATGAGTGGGCAACAGTTTTCCAAGATGCACCAAAACCAAAGTATGATGCTAAGGAGAATGTACCCTGTATACTCAATGCTTCAAGCAGTAGCTAGCACCCACTTGAAATCAAAAAATGAATGAATGAACATGTTCTAGTCTCTGTTAAGTTCATCAAGAAGTAGTCCCTCCATGATACGACCGATGAACTTTGCACTTAAGTTGATCACCATCTCTGAGTCATCCTGCCTAGTGATGGTTACCTTGGGAAATTACAACAGGACAAGAATCATATATAAGGGAATAATTACAGCAAGTGTTCTGGGTCTGTGTGAATCCCTATATATTGTGTCCAGTTAGGATGACACATGAAGAGCATTAACAGTTAATGGGGATGCTCCTGGGTGATGTCTGTGGTCTCTCAAGCAATCCTCAAAAATCATTCTGTGAAGTAGAATGTATTATCATCCCATTTTTCAACTGGGACTGAGGCTCAGAGATGTTGTACAACTTGTCTGGATCGAACCCAAAGGTTTCTGGAGGCAGGATTAGTACATCCAACTTATTCAAGGCCACTTCTCTGTACCAAGCTGCCAGTTCATTAGTATTTAAATAAAAAACAAGCTATGTATGCATAAATCTACTATGTGATAGTAATTTCATTACTCTAAACTGCATGCTATTTCATACTAGAGCAGTACTTTATAAATATTACACATAATTTTTGAAGATTGATGTATTGGAATTTGATGGCAGGGAAGGGTCTCCAAAGCTTCCCTACTTTATTTTTCCATATGAGGCAAGGATTATCATAGAAATAGGGACTCTCGGGGCACCTGGGTGGCTCAGTTGGTTAAGCGACTGCCTTCGGCTCAGGTCATGATCCTGGAGTCTCAGGATCGAGTCCCGCATCGGGCTTCCTGCTCAGCAGGGAGTCTGCTTCTCCTTCTGACCCTCCCCCCTCTCATGTGCTCTCTCTTTCTCATTCTCTCTCTCAAATAAATAAGTAAAATCTTTAAAAAAAAAAAAAAAGAAGAAAAAGAAATAGGGACTCTCTATGGACTCATTATAATATATGCATGGCTTTGGACAAAGAGCTAAATTCCTGACACAGAGTGAGGATTCAGTGTTTGAAATGGGTCATTTGCTTTTCACAAACTACATAAATACACCTTCAGGAAGATTCAAATTGCTGCTATTCATTACAAATTTCCTTCAGGAAAATTCCCTTGCTGCAGTTCCATTCTTCACTTTTTTCCTTCTGGAAATGAAGCGCATGGTTTTTATATTGGTTAGAAGTGGAGTTAAATTATAGAAATTTTCTAATTAGGAGAAAGCAGCTCCTACATCACTCTGATGAGAAAAAGGAGATCTCTGAAAGCAAAGACTTATGAAATGAGCATTGAAGGACAAAGTGAGAACCTTTTCAGTGATTTGGGGGCAGAGTTTGTGAATTAATCGAAGAGCTGACTCTCATATCCATATTTAAAAAACACGCCACACCTCAATGACTATATTTCTCTTGAGAAATACTTAGTCTATCTTGAGACATGAATAATGATGTAAGTTGAGGAAAAGGGAACATAGGTACATCCTTTTCCTCATGCCTGAAACAGGTGCTAGAAATTTAAATATATTCATTGAATTCCCCTAAGATTAGGAATATATATCATCCGGGCACCTGGGTGGCTCAGTTGGTTAAGCGACTGCCTTCGGCTCAGGTCATGATCCTGGAGTCCCGGATCGAGTCCCGCATCGGGCTCCCTGCTCGGCAGGGAGTCTGCTTCTCCCTCTGACCCTTCCCCCTCTCATGTTCTCTATCTCATTCTCTCTCTCAAATAAATAAATAAAATCTTTAAAAAAAAAAAAAGGAATATATATCATCCACTATCTCTACTTTGTTACTAATATTTAAATTGGTTAAAGAATATGAACATAATGTGGGGAAAATAGCACAAATACTATCTATTATGAGTAAGAAAATTACTTTCTTTGTAAACCTGTGCTCAGAGATTTTTTTTTTTTAAGATTTATTTATTTATTTTAGAGAGAGAGCGTGTGTGTACTCAAGTGGGAGGAGGGACAGAGGGAGAGAATCTTGAACAGACTCCCCACTGAGTGCAGAGCCCCAGGGAGGGTTCCATCCCACGACCCATGAGATCATGACCTCAGCCAAAATCAAGACTCGGACACTCAATGGACTCAGCCACCCAGGCGCCCCATGTGCTCAGAGATTCTTAAACAGAGTTATTTTTAACAACTTATAACTCTGAACTAAGCAGGGACAGAACGACTTTTCCTGAGAGGCTTTAGCACAGCTGAAGAAACATAATACTTTAGAAAGCTTCATTAGATATGAAGGGAGAAGAAAAAGGAAATTGTGCCATTGCTTTGGCCAACACACATCCCCCCCTTCACACCCCCACACCCACCATCTCAGACCACCTTACAAAGAAACAAAGAACAAGTTTTCAATCTAACAATTCATTGCTTATTTGGACCCAAAGGCTGGGAACAAATCCCCAGGACACTTTTGCTTTCTTTGCCCTGACTTCACATTGCAAGGAGCCATTTTGTCATGCCACATGGACCGATTCTCATGTCTAGCTTGACCCATTTCTGTTACAGTCAAAAGAGCCCAAGACAAACTTTCCTGACTCCCTTGAGATGGCCATTATATTTCCATGTGGGATTGGTGGTACAAAGCATTCCTCCAGCAGTCAGTGGGGCTATGGTGGTTGTCATCATGAGGGAAAACACTTTTTGTGGTCTCCATTGATGCTAAAGTTAAAGCCCATCCCTCTGTAGACTTATTGCGTGCATTGATCTTACTCCTTTTTCCGGTACACGTACATAAGTGAGGGTGACCTGCTATTATGGAACATGTCCATTGTTGGCCTCAAGATAACAACACATCTCAGGCATAACTCTGATGTCCACTTCTTCCTTCTGTCCTCATTCCAATATCTTACTACTATGGGTCCTCATTACCTTTTGCCCAAATAGCTATAGCAGTAATTAGTTTCCTCATTAGTTTCTTCCAATCTGAATCCAAAAACTGTCATTTTATACTAACTTTCCAAAACTACAGTTCTGGAATGTCTAAAAGTCTTCAGTGGTTGGTTCTCCATAGGCTAACAAGATAAATAATTTGCCACCTTGGCATCCAAGGCATCCACAATTCAAACATCACAAGCTTTTCTACTTGCTTTCTATGTCTCTGTCCTGGGTCAGCTGGATACTCACTCTTAGCTGAGTGACCTTTCCTTTCCCACTGTTCAGGGTGCTTATGCTATTCACTCTGGAGAGCCTGGTCTTCTAACCAAATTCTTTCTCCTTAAATCCTTAATAAAATTAGGCGTCTTCCTTCCTCTGTCTTGAAGCCATGAGACACTTTGTCTTTTAGGACTCGTTACTCATCACGTCTTGAATTAATGTTAAATGGATGCTTGTCTTACCTAGGAATTCAGACGGACAGAAGAAGCTCTATCTTCTTTCATCTTTGCATTTCCTGATGGATGACAGGTAGATAGTGATTGTGCTGAGTGAGCTGAGATGACCTGGCCATAGTTATAACCTCACCTGCTTTGTTTTCCATGCCATAGGCTTTAATTCCAAGGTTACAGGCAATAAGAATCAGTATCAAGGTTTAGGAAGGGGTGTGCCTCTTAAGCTACAAAATTTCTGTCCAGTAGAAATGTAATGTGAGTCATATGTGTAATTGTAACTTTTCCAGCAATCATGTTAAAAAAAAAAACTTAAATAGATGAATTTTTTAAAGATTTATTTATTTGAGAGAGAGAGAATGAGCACACGCATGAGTGGGGGGAGCGGCAGAGGGAGAGAATCTTCAAGCAGACTCCCCGCTGAGCATGGAGCCTGAAGCAGGGCTCGATCCCATGACCCATGAGATCATGACCTGAGCTGAAACCAAGAATTGGATGCTTAACCAGCTGAGCCACTCAGGTGCCCCTGAAATTTTAATATACATTTTCTTTAAACCATAGTGTCCAAAATATTATTTAAACATGTAATCAATATAAAATATTCATGAGATGCTGTATGTGCATGTGCGTGTGCGTGTGTGTGTATTATGTTCTAAGTCTTTGAAATCTGGTATTTGACACTCACTGTACATCTCAGTTGGGACTAGCCAACACAGTAAATGCTCACTAACTACAGGCGGCTAACATATTGGATGGTGCAAAGCTAAAGGATGGATGATCATAACATTGATAAATCAATTTCTCATTTAAAAATATATGGTATTCTCTTTTTTTTCCTCTCCAGACTTCTCTTTAGATATACATATGGTTCTGAATCTTCCTAGGTATTCCCTGGCATATGTAAGTAAATGACTACAGAGGAATTTCCAGAAAGTGGGCAAGTATGTATATGACACAGGCATTATGAAGTTCCCTTATATAAACCTCAGTCATTTGTAGGCAATATTAAAACTATTTTTTAGTTTTGAATAAATGAAGCAAAGCAACAAATTGGTACCCCTTGAGAAAATGTAACATGCAAATTAGATCTACATGGGAAACAGACTGTTAGAGTATTGTATAACTTCACCAAAATGTCTTAACAACATGAATTAGCTATTAAATATTATTCTTTTATAAATGGTACAGAGGAGCATAATCCTGTTTTAATCCTCTCAGCTTTATTTTCCTTAACAAACTGCGCTTTAATGAAAGAATTTCAGTGTCAATGAAGGAGAGAATGATCATGAAAAAATATTCATCTCTTGAATTTTACCGTTGACATTGGGATTTATAATTGATAACATTTATCTGTATCCCACCTCAGTGTGAGAACTTCTTGAAGATACGGACCATGAGTTTTATCAAATGCAAATGTTATTACTAATTTTATACTGTACTTGGCTAAAAAGACCCATTCTATCATGGATTATTCTTAGGCTCACTGAGGTAAATCACACAGTAAGAAAAAATAATTAATAGAAAATATTCAAATCTCCCCCAAAACACCTGCAGTAACCCTTCTTTGTATTATATTGTTGTTACAGATTTTTTTCAATCCAGTAGGGTTATATGATGCTGCAGAGAGCAGCTTTAGAGATAGGAGCCGAAAATTCTGTCTCCACCATTTCTGAGCTGAGCTGTCTGGTGCAAGTACTTTCCCTTCTCTGAGCCTGTTTCCTCAATATGAAATCTATCTGGGAAGATAACACTTAAGATTAAATGATGAAACATATGGTCATATCGAGTTGAAACTCACCAATCACTCATCAGCGATTTGGTCTCTCATTCCTCAGTCTGCCCCTTCCCATTCCCCCTAGACACTCCATAAACATTGACTGTTGAACGTTGCCATTCTTGGAATTATTTATGGTTTAATAGGAGCTCCTGAAAACCAAAGGACTATTCAGATTTGGAAACAAAATAACCAAGAGTAGATGGTCTGGAATGATGATAAACGTGCAAACTTCTGATTCAGTGGGACTCTGACAATGGAGCTCTGTGGAACTCTGCTATCATTTACCCCAGGACTTTCCTCTCACTCATTATTCATGCTACAGATGGTGAAAGCTTAATATTGCATTCATTTTATTTTTTTAAGTTTGTATTTAAAGATTTATTTATTTACTTGATACAGAGAGAGAGAGAGAGCACAAGCAGGGGGAGAGGGAGAGGGAGAAGCAGGCTCCCCACTGAGCAGGGAGCCCAACTTGAGACTCAATCCCAAGACCCTGAGATAATGACCTGATCTGAAGGCAGCTGCTTAACCAATTGAACCACCCAGGTGCCCCCTTAAGTTTGTATTTACATTCCAGTTAGTTAGCATACAGTGTAATATTAGTTTCAGATGTACAATATAGTGATTCAACACTTCCATACATCATGCCATGCTTATAAAACAAGCGCCCTCCTTCATCCCCATCACCAATTTCACTCATTCCCCCCCACACCTCCCCTCTGCTGACCATCAGTGTGTTCTCAAAAGTTAAGAGTCTGTGTCTTGGTTTTCCTTTCTCTCTCTTTTTCCCCCATGCTCATTTGTTTTGTTTATTAAATCCCACACATGAGTAAAATCACATTCCATTGTGTATATATATCACTTCTTCATTCATTCATCAGTCTATGGACATGGGGGCTGTTTCCATGATTTGGGTATTGTAAATAATGCTGCTATAAACATCAGGGTGCATGTATCCCTTTGAATTAGTATTTGTGTATCCTTTGGGTAAATACCTAGTAATGCAATTGCTGGATCCTAGGGTAGTTCTATTTTTACCCTTTTAAGGGACCTCCATACTGTTTTCCAGAGTGGCTGCACCAGCTTGCATTTCCAACAGTGTATGAGGGTTCCCCTTTCTCCGCATCCTCACCAACACCTGTCGTTTCTTGTGTTGTTGATTTTGGCCATTCTGACAGGTGTGAGGTGGTATCTCACTGTGGTTTTGATTTGCATTTCCCTGATGGTGAGTGATGTTGAGCATCTTTTCCTGTGTCTGTTGGCCATCTGGCTGTCTGCTTTGGAAAAATGTCCAGTCATGTCTTCCGCCCATTTTTTAATTGGATTATTCATGCTTTGGGTGTTGAGTTTTATAAGTTCTTTTATAGGTTCTTTTTATATTTTGGGTACTAGCCCTTTATCAGATATGTGATTTTTCCCATTCTGTAGTTGCCTCTTAGTTTTGTTGATGGTTTCCTTTGCTGTGCAGAAGCTTTTTATCTTGATGAAGTCCCAATAGTTTATTTTTGTTCTTGTTTCCCTTTCCTCAGGAGACATTTCTAGAAAGAAGTTGCTACGGCTATGTTGCAATCAATTTTAGATGGTCTTACAAGTTACTCTTTTCTTCACAACTAGATTTTAAAGTTTTTGAATGTAGCATCCTAGTAGTCTACTCTTGGAGTCCCTATAGGGCCTTGGGTCCAAAGTGGCTCACAAGGTAGGCATTTAAAAACCACTTTAGTTAACTGACTGACATCAACAGAAGAATTCTATTCAAACAAAGGCTATTGTATTGCACTTGGCAAAAAAAGGTCCACACCATTACAATGAGTAACTCTGAGGTGCAACAGAGTTATTAAAGCAATAATGGAAACAAATTAATTAATGGAAACTAATTAATTCTCTAAAAATACCTGGGAAATGTTACTTCTGTGTGGAGGAAAAAATTAAATGAAAGTAATTTGACTACAAATACGTGCTTAAGTGCTAGAGTGTGTTCCATGGAATTCCAGTTTCTGCTCTAACTATAATTTATATCCCATCAAGAGATTTGCAAAGCCTAACTAAACAGGATGCTCATTTCAAACAAGAGAGTGAGAAAAAGTTTCTGTGTTTTACAATATGCCAGACCGTTAAATATTGTGAATTAATCCTACAAAACATGAAAGCTTCACTCAACATTTAGTTGGGCTTGTGCTCCCTTAGACTATATATACAAACCTTAGGGGCACTTAAGGAATAAGTCATCCTACTCATAGTAAAACTATTTCCTGTCTCAGTTACCAATGATCCAGTAATTCTTTCAAAATTAAGTTGACATTTGCCCATG
The DNA here is from genome assembly GCF_011800145.1 of Mirounga leonina. Classification (NCBI taxonomy): domain Eukaryota; kingdom Metazoa; phylum Chordata; class Mammalia; order Carnivora; family Phocidae; genus Mirounga; species Mirounga leonina. The sequence continues at coordinate 13,104,509 of NW_023270380.1, read as the reverse complement.
AAATTTTAAACCACTGAAGACCAGGGTAAATGGTATACTCCGTGCAGCACGTTCCACTTAGGAAAAACACAACTTTGTCACCCCCCCACCCTGCTTTATCGACACCTCTCTGTGCTCCTACTTGTAAGTGTCCAATACACCTTTATCTCCTCTTTTGTGCCAAAAGGTTGTCTGATCGACTTTGTATCCTTCATAACAAGGAGTACAGTTACCTGGAAACACATACACACGTATTTATGGAAAATTATTAGCACCTATGATTTCCACACTTATATACTGAGTACCCAATCAGTGCTGAGCACTGTTCTGGGTGTTGCATACACAACACAAACAAGACTAACTCAACACTTGCCTTCATGATCCTTTATTTCTTATCTGTCCTGGGCAGATGGTACTGACGGCAGTTGACAATAACTCAATGGTAATCAAATCAGGAAACCAACTTTAGTTATTAAGGGGTGCTGTAAGGAATGCGAGAGACGTGGATATTTTAAAGAATGACATGTGTTGGGTAAGGTGTACTTTATAAACTGGTTAGGGAAGACCTCTTTGAAGACAAGATAATGAAACTCAGAAATGAATGATGAGAAGTGAACCATAAGAAGATCTAAGAAAGACCATTCCATGTGGTGGAAATATTTTGTGCCAGGGCCTCGAGGCAAGGGACAAAAACAAGAATAAGGAATAAGTATGGGAGTAGCATAAGGGAGATTAGGTGATCGGGAAGAGCAGAGACATTGAAACTCATAAGTCACTGAAGGGATTGGATCTCAGTGCAGTAACTAATAGGGTTTGAAGCAGGGATTAAGACTGTAGTACCTGAATAAGGTTGTTTAAAAAGGTTTCTCCACCTACTATGTGAAGACAGAACTGAGGGAACACCAGCCAGTGGTCTAGGTACAGAAGGCGGTAGTTTGGGTTTGCACAGAACGCCCAGGAGGTGAAGAAAAGGAGATGCATTGAGGATATGTTTTGGTGGACTGGGTTTCACATGCTGAGGGAACAAAGAGGAATCAAGGTGATTCTGTGGTTTTGGTCTGGACTGTAGGGCAGATGACACTTTTGTTTACTGATGGGGACAAATGAAGAAAACATAAATATCAGTATTGAAGACTGCAGTGATAAATGCCTCTTCAAAGTGATCTTAGTATTTCACAGGTAGAAAAAAAGTGAGACTCAGAAAAGTTAAGAAATTTGCCTGAATTCCTACATTTGAGTTGGAATTTGAATAAACTGTCTGATTTTAAAGCCCATGCCTTTCAAATTCTATTCTTCTGACCCTCTATGCACTCATTTTTGAAAGAATGAAAACCTGAAAGGACAAATGTTCAAATTATAAAATGGATCATTGCTGGGGCACGTGGGTGGCTCAGTCGTTAAGCGTCTGCCTTCGGCTCAGGTCATGGTCCCAGGGTCCTGGGATCGAGCCCCGCATCGGGCTCCCTGCTCCACGGGAAGCCTGCTTCTCCCTCTCCCCCTCCCCCTGTTTGTGTTCCCTCTCTCACTGTCTCTCTCTCTCTGTCAAATAAATAAAATCTTTAAAAGAAATATATATTATGTATGAAGATTTCATTTACCACTATGTAAAGTGAAGAGCAACTATAGCTTCCACTGAACCTAAATCTTATGTCATTACAGATGAAATGGAAATGGGTTCAAAACACTGAAAAGGTAAAATAAGTGTGATCCTGATCAACCTCATGCAAAGTATCTGAAAACCAAATGGGAAAGTATGGTGATTTTTCTTATTATGAACTCAAAATGATAACATCACAGAGAATTACCAGCAAATTACCCAGTCTTTGTCTTATAATTTACTTGTATTTCTAAGCAGCTGGTCGCCATAGCAGAGGTTACAGGTGAACTCCTTTTGGAGCTCTTATACCAAGAAGAGGGTGTATTTTCTCACAGAAAAGAATATTATAGTATAGTGATCAGATGTTCCCAGCCAACCCAACTCATGTTTTCAGTTGCTTTAATTTCACAACTTACCTGACCAGTTACCTGGTCAATTTCAAAATATTGCTTCTAGGAAAATATTTGTTCCAAATTCTAAACACCATGATTTTGTGGGCTATTTCAAGGAGGATCAGCTTATTCTTTTGAAAAATGTTCCTACTGCTTTGTTGGGGGAAGTGAAGGGTAGATAAAATAAGTACAATATTAAAGATATTAAAGAAATAGTAGAGACACCATCTTGTGTGTCAGGCAGGTGATGATTTAATCATCTCAATCTACTTGGTGTATTTTCTAAAATGCAAAATTAAAAAAGTCAAAGGGATAAATCCTATTTACAATGAGCTAATTTAGAAAGAGTGTAGTTCTAAAATATACAAAGAGAATGTGGGGCGCCTGGGTGGCTCAGATGGTTAAGCATCTGCCTTTGGCTCAGGTCATGATCCCAGGGTCCTGGGATCGAGCCCCACATCAGGCCCCTGCCTCAGCAGGGAGCCTGCTTCCCCCTCTCCCTCTGCCTCTTCCCCTGCTCATGCTCTCTCTCTCTCTCTGTATCTCTGTGTCTCATAGGAATAAATAAAAAATAATAAATAAATAAATAAATAAATAAATAAATAAATAAATGAAATATAAAAAGAGAATGTGATTTTCTATATTTAAAGGGAAATACTGGGCTTCCAAAGTTAATCTTTTTCTTCCCATGAAAGAAAAAAATGCTGGTTAAAGATAATAAACTAATAAACTAAAGATAATAAACTAATAAAGATAATAAACAAAAGCTGCTCTTTTGTTGGACAAAAGCTCAATTCTGTTCCATAAAAATGACATTTGTAAGGCAAGGGAAACAAAAGCAAAATAAACTATTAGGACTACATCAAAATACAAAGCTTTTGCACAGCAAAGAAAGCTATCAACAAAATAAAAAGGCAACCTACTGAATGGGAGAAGATACTTGCAAATGATATCTCTGATAAGGGATTAATATCCAAACTATATAAAGAGCTTAACACAACAACACCAAAAGCAAACAATCCAATCAAAAATATGGGCAGAGGATGTGAAGAGACATTTTTCCAGAGAAGACGTCCAGATGGCCAAAAGACACATGAAAAGATGCTTAACATCACTCATCATCAGGGAAATACAAACTAAAACCACAATGAGATATCACCTCATACCTGTCAAGAGTGGCTAGTATCAAAACGATAAGAAATAACATGTGTTGGCGAGGATGTGGAGAAAAAGGAACCCTCATGCACTATTGGTGGTAATGCAAACTGGTGCAGCCACTGTGGAAAGAGTATGGAGGTTCCCCAAACCATTAAAAATAGAACTACCATATGATCCAGCAATTCCACTACTATTTACCCAAAGAAAATAAGAACACTATTTTGAAAAGATCTATGCACCCTGTGTTTATTGCAGCATTATTTATAATAGCCAAGAGATGGAAGCAGTCCAAGGGTCCACTGACAAACAGATATGGAAAATGTGATATGTGTGTATGTATACACACATGCACATGCGCACGCACACACACACACAGGAATATTACACAGCCATAAAAAGGATGCCATCATGCCATTTGTGACAACATGGATGGACCTAGAGGGTAAAATGCTAAGTGAAGTAAGTCAAAGTAAAAAGACAACTATCATATGATTTCACTCATTTGTGGAATCTTACAAAAATGAATAAACAAACAAAAAGCAGAATCAGACCCACAAATACAGAGAACAAACTGAAGGTCTCCAGAGGAGAGGGGAGTGGGGGATGGGCAAAATGGCTAATGGGGATGTCTCTGATAATCGAAAAGGACTATCCTGAACTCCAGAAAGTATACTAAGTGTGAAACAAAACCTAAAACAGTGGAGTTTCCGAAGCCAATAATCCCATTTAAAAATTCAGGCTATTAACTTGGCCAGTTAAAGGTAAGACTACAGAGTGAAAAGGCAATTTATATAAGAATTGACACTTACCAATAATCTAGGTGAATCATGCTTGGACTTATCTATTAGAACCTATCACAAAATTTGAAAGAAACATGGAGAGAAGAGACTAGGGATGAAGGGCACCATATCACTCTTTCAACGACTCTCTAGAAGGGGGGATATAACAGACTATATAACTCATAAGCCTCTAGATGGTTTTTATATCTTAAAGGTGAACATGATAGAAAAATCCTAAGAAACACCAAATCTGCCCATCTCAATGTGAGCTAATAGTCACTGAAAAAAAATTCCAAGTGATTTAGCATCTCCATTAATAAACCAAAGTAGAAAAATCTGGATGTCAACTGAATATATTGAAAGATAATCCAGGAAGCATGGAACATACACAGGATGGGAACAGAGCAAGTGACCAAAGATAAAGTGTAGATGAGGCAAATGGAAACGAGCTGTGGAGCCAGAAGAAACACTGCTAATCAAACCTAAAAGAAACAAATCCACTGACATCAGGTTTTGAATCTTTTTTATAGGAGGGCACAATTTTCCAAATATCTTATTCGGTCAAACCTGACAGCTCTCAACATCCACATGTAAGTGGTAAGAGTGATGGAAATGGGAAAGCTCAAAAGTTCTTATCTATATCCCCTATCAAGATGAAATGTCTAGGAGAGCCTGGGTGGCTCAGTCAGTTAAGCATCCGACTTAGGCTCAGGTCATGATCTTAGGGTCATGAGATCAAGTCCCACGTCAGGCTCCCTGCTCAGTGGAGAGCCTGCTTCTCCCTCTGCCTCCCCCCTCCACTTGTGCTCTCTCTCTCTCTCTCAAATAAAGAAATAAAATCTTTAAAAAAAGATTAAATGTCAATAATGTGCCTGTTTTCCCTTGAATAGTCAGCATTTCAATGGGAGCATCTCACTTAAGGTTCCCATTAACATACAAAAATAAATGCATATAACTGCAGGAAGACCAAACAAAATTAGCACTATTTCAGAGTGGTAAAATAAAATGGCTGACCTGAAAGTTCATATGTCTTCAAATTTACCTTTTAATGAAAAACACTAGAGATTATATGAAACTTTAAGATATTGTCTTAAACTTGCTGGTAGCAAACTTTATAGGATTCAAGCATGATATTTCTGTTTTTTAAAAAGGCATCAGATTTTTAAGTGAGTAATATTAAGTGAAAAAGTAAGGTATCATCAAATTTGCAAATACTACAGGATTCCAAATGTTCAGGCTTGAAAATATACCCATCTGATTACAAATCTACTTAAAAATATAAAGTTATCAATTACCTGGACACAGAAGACAATAAACATGAAAGTAACTCCAACCTCAACAAACACAATCACATTGGCCAAAGTTAAAAATTATTTATGTAACTTAATTTTGAAAAGGACATTTAGGAATGGGATCCTGCTCATTGAGATCATTGGCGGGAAGATACATTTGCTCAACCTTTCTGTTCAGCTGCATAGAAGGATGTGCCAAAATACAAATGGTTATATATCATTTGCCTACTGTTCCTCCTACTAGCGCTTACCCTAAAAAAAATCTCATAGTGTATAAATGGATGTTCACAGTGTATAAAAGGATGTTCTAGGAAATTTATATCAAATTAAAAATAAGATATAACACAAAATCATCAGTAAGACCCTTTATAAAAAAATATACAGAATGTAATATTATACAGCACTTAAAATTATGTACCTCTATCCTTTTTTATATAGGCAGGGGCCCATCAGACACTGTTGAACAAAAAGTTTGTTTAGAGTAACTTGAGGAGGCGGAGCAAGATGGCGGAGGAGTAAGAGACCTGGATTTCTTCTCCTCTCAGGAATTCAGCTGGAGAGGGATCAAACCATTCTGAACACCTACAAACTCAACAGGAGATCGAAGAAAAGAAGAGCAACAACTCTCTCATCAGAAAAGCGACCACTTTCTGGAAGGTAGGACGTGCGGAGAAGTGAATCCGAGGCCATATTCGGGAGGATAGACGGCGGGGGAGGGGACACGGTCAGCCGCTTCTGGCAACTGATAGAACCACAGAGCACAAAATCGGAACTTTTAGAAGTCTGCCCCGCTGAGGGACGTCACTCCAGTGGCTAAGCGGGGGGTAGAACCCTCCGGGACAGTGTGGTCTCAGGACCCTCGGGGTCACAGAAAGACCGGGGGTGCCTGAGTGAGGCAGAGCTCCCAGGTATCAGAGCAGGGAAGCCGGCTGCAGGGGCGGAGCCCAGGTGCAGGCTCTCAGCTCAGGGTTGCCATAAACCGTGATCCGCGGCACAGTCGGGCCCCTGCTCCTCCAGCAGGGACCCAACAAGCGGCAGATCCGGGGAGACTCACCTTCCTCCCCCGGGAGGAGGGAGGAGCCGCGCGGGAGCGCACCGCAGGGATCTGCTGGGTTTGGAGACTCCAGACCGGGTCGGGTGCCAGAGATAGAAACGCGCGGTCACAGGCCGGGTGAGCACGGAGTGCGGCCGGAGACCTGGAAGACGGGAGTGACTGACGCCTTTTCTCTGGGGGCTCACTGAGGAGCGGGGCCCCGAGTTCTCGGCTCCTCCGGGGCGGAGATTGGGAGGCCGCCATTTTCACTCTCCGCCTCCAAAGCTGTACGGAAAGCTCGCAGGGAACAAAAGCCCCGGAGAGCAAACCCGAGCAGATTACTTAGCCGGGAGGGGGCAAGGGCGGGGCACTTCCGCCTCCGGCAGAGACATTTGGAAACCACGGCAACAGGCCCCTCCCCAGAAGATCAGCGAGAACAGCCAGCCAAGACCAAGTTTACCGATCAATGAGAACGGCAGAACTCCAGCGCTACGGGAATACTGCACATAGAATTCACGGCTTTTTTACCATGATTCTTTAGTCTTTCAAAGTTAATTTTTTTTTAACTGTCTTTTTTTCTTTTTTTTGAATTTTTCTTTTTCCCTTTTTCAACCAACATCTTATCAATCCCTTTTTTTTAAAAAAACATTTTTATTTTTCATTTTTAGAGTCATATTCTATCCCTTCATAGTAGTTACCCGTATTTTTGGCTTATATATATAAATTGTTCTCTCTTTAAAAAAATTTTTTTTTTAAGATTTTATTTATTTAACAGAGAAAGACATAGCGAGAGCAGGAACACAAGCAGGGGGAGTGGGAGAGGGAGAAGCGGGCTTCCCGCTCTGCGGGAAGCGCGATGTGGGACTCGATCCCAGGACCCTGGGATCATGACCTAAGCCGAAGGCAGACGCTTAACGACTGAGCCACCCAGGCGCCCTCTCTTTAAAATTTTGAGATAGTTTCTTCTAACAGATTAAAATATACCCTAAATCTCTAGTATATGGTGTTTTCTATTCCCCTGCCTGATCACATCCTCTCCCTTCTTTTTTTCTTTTTCTTTTTTCTTTTTTTAAATCCTCTCCTTGCTTTTTTCAAACAACTTCTTATCAATTCCTTTTATAAAATTTTTTATAATTTCCATCTTCACAGTCATATTCCATCCCTTCATCATATCAACCCTTATTTTTGTACATATATAAGTTTTTCTTTCTTTAAAATTTTGGGAGGCACTTTCTTCTAAAAGACCACAATACACCCCAAATCTAGTGTGTGGCACTGATCTATATACCAGCCTGATCATATTTGATCACATTCTGGGTTTCTTTTTGTTGTTGTTGTTGTTGTTGTTGTTTTGTTTTGTTTGTTTTTGTTTTTATCTTTATCTTTTTCTTTTTTTTCTTTTTCTTTTTTCTCTCTTTCTGTTTCTTTTTCCACTGCTTCAGGTCTTTTCTGATTTGTTTAGAGTATATTTTCTGGGGACGTTGTTACTCTGCTAGCATTTTGTTCTCTCATTAATCTATTCTCCTCTGCACAAAATGACAAGACAGAAAAAATCACCTCAACAAAAAGAACAAGAGGTAGTACCGACTGCCAGGGACCTACTCAATACGGACATTAGTACGATGTCAGATCTAGAGTTCAGAATCATCATTTTAAAGATACTAGCTGGGCTTGAAAAAAATATGGAAGTTATTAGAGAAACCCTTTCTGGAGAAGTAAAAGAACTAAAATCCAACCAAGTAGAAATCAAAAAGGCTATTAATGAGGTGCAATGAAAAATGGGGGCTCTAACTGCTAGAATAAATGAGGCAGAAGAGAGAATCAGTAATATAGAAGATGAAATGATGGAAAATAAAGAAGCTGAGAAAAAGAGAGATAAACAACTACTGGATCACGAGGGCAGAATTCGAGAGATAAGCGATACCATAAGACAAAACAACATTAGAATAATTGGGATCCCAGGAGAAGAAGAAAGAGAGAGAGGGGCAGAAGGTATAATGGAGCAAATTATAGCAGAGAACTTCCCTAATTTGGGGAAGGAAACAGGCATCAAAATCCAGGAAGCACAGAGAACCCCTCTCAAAATCAATAAAAATAGGTCAACACCCCGACATCTAATAGTAAAACTTATGAGTCTCATAGACAAAGAGAAAATCCTGAAAGCAGCTCGGGGGAAGAGAGATGTAACCTACAAGGGTATAAACATTAGATTGGCAACAGACCTATCCACAGAGACCTGGCAGGCCAGAAAGGACTGGCAGGATATATTCAGAGCACTAAATGAGAAAAATATGCAGCCAAGAATACTCTATCCAGCTAGGCTGTCATTGAAAATTGAAGGAGAGATAAAAAGCTTCCAGGACAAACAAAAACTAAAGGAATTTGCAAACACAAAACCAGCCCTACAGGAAATCTTGAAAGGGGTCCTCTAAGCAAAGAGAGAGCCTAAAAGCAACATAGACCAGAAAGGAACACAGACAATATACGGTAACAGTCACCTTACAGGCAATACAATGGCACTAAATTCCTATCTTTCAATAGTTACCCTGAATGTAAATGGGCTCAATGCCCCAATCAAAAGACACAGGCTATCAGACTGGATTAAAAAACAAGACCCATCGATATGCTGTCTGCAAGAGACTCATTTTAGACCCAAAGACACCCCCAGATTGAAAGTGAGGGGGTGGAAAACCATTTACCATGCTAATGGACACCAAAAGAAAGCTGGGGTGGCAATCCTTACATCAGACAAATTAGATTTTAAACCAAAGACTGTAATAAGAGATGAGGAAGGACACTATATCCTACTTAAAGGATCTATCCAACAAGAAGATCTAACAATTGTAAATATCTATGCCCCTAACACGGGAGCAGCCAATTATATAAGGTAATTAATAACAAAAGCAAAGAAACACATGGACAACAATACAATAATAGTGGGGAACTTTAACATCCCCCTCACTGAAATGGACAGATCGTCTAAGCAAAAGATCAACAAGGAAATAAAGACTTTAAATGACACACTGGACCAAATGGACTTCAGAGACCTATTCAGAACATTCCACCCCAAAGCAACGGAATACACATTCTTCTCTAGTGCCCATGGAACATTCTCCAGAATAGATCACATCCTAGGTCATAAATCAGGTCTCAACCGGTACCAAAAGATTGGGATCATTCCCTGCCTATTTTCAGACCACAATGCTTTGAAACTAGAACTCAAACACAAGAGGAAAGTCGGAAAGAACTCAAAAACATGGAGGCTAAAGAGCATCCTACTGAAGAATGAATGGGTCAACCAGGAAATTAAAGAAGAATTAAAAAAATACATGGAAACCAATGAAAATGAAAACACAACTATTCAAAATCTTTGGGATGCAGCAAAGGCAATCCTAAGAGGAAAGTATATAGCAATACAAGCCTTTCTCAAGAAGCAAGAAAGGTCTCAAGTACACAACCTAACTCTACACCTAAAGGAGCTGGAGAAAGAACAGCAAATAAAGCCTAAACCCAGGAGGAGAAGAGAAATAATAAAGATCAGAGCAGAAATCAATGAAATAGAAACTAAAAGAACAGTAGAACAGATCAATGAAACTAGGAGCTGGTTCTTTGAAAGAATTAACAAGATTGATAAACCCCTGGCCAGACTTATCAAAAAGAGAAGAGAAATGACCCAAATCAACAAAATCATGAATGAAAGAGGAGAGATCACAACCAACACCAAAGAAATACAAACAATTATAAGAACATATTGTGAGCAACTCTATGCCAGCAAATTAGATAACCTGGAAAAGATGGATGCATTCCTAGAGATGTATCAACTACCAAAACTGAACTAGGATGAAATAGAAAACCTGAACAGACCTATAACCACTAAGGAAATTGAAGCAGTCATCAAAAATCTCCCAAAAAACAAAAGCCCAGGGCCAGATGGCTTCCCAGGGGAATTCTACCAAACATTTCAAGAAGAATTAATACCTATTCTTCTGAAACTGTTCCAAAAAATAGAAACGGAAGGAAAACTTCCAAACTCATTTTATGAGGCCAGCATTACCTTGATCCCAAACCAGACAAAGACCCCATCAAAAAGGAGAATTACAGACCAATATCCCTGATGAACATGGATGCAAAAATTCTCACCAAAATACTAGCCAATAGGAATCAACAGTCCATTAAAAGGATTATTCACCACGACCAAGTGGGATTTATCCCTGGGCTGCAAGGTTGGTTCAACATCCGCAAATCAATCAATGTGATACAATACATTAACAAAAGAAAGAACAAGAATCATATGATCCTCTCAATAGATGCAGAAAAAGCTTTTGACAAAGTACAGCATCCTTTCTTGATCAAAACTCTTCAGAGTATAGGGATAGAGGGTACATACTTCAATATCATAAAAGCCATCTATGAAAAACCTACAGCGAATATCATTCTCAATGGGGAAAAACTGAGAGCTTTCCCCCTAAGGTCAGGAATGCGGCAGGGATGTCCACTATCACCACTGCTATTCAACATAGCATTGGAAGTCCTAGCCACAGCAATCAGACAACAAAAAGAAATCAAAGGCATCCAAATTGGCAAAGAAGAAGTCAAACTCTCACTCTTTGCAGATGATATGATACTTTATGTGGAAAACCCAAAAGACTCCACCCCAAAACTGCTAGAACTCATACAGGAATTCAGTAAAGTGGCAGGATATAAAATCAATGCACAGAAGTCAGTGGCATTCCTATACACCAACAACAAGACAGAAGAAAGAGAAATTAAGGAGTCGATCCCATTTACAATTGCACCCAAAGCCATAAGATACCTAGGAATAAAGTTAACCAAAGAGGCAAAGGATCTGTACTCAGAAAACTATAAAATATTCATGAAAGATATTGAGGAAGACACAAAGAAATGGAAAAACGTTCCATGCTCATGGATTGGAAGAACAAATATTGTGAACATGTCAATGCTACCTAGAGCAATCTACACATTCAATGCAATCCCCATCAAAATACCATCCACTTTTTTCAAAGAAATGGAACAAATCATCCTAAAATTTGTATGGAACCAGAAAAGACCCCGCATAGCCAGAGGAATGTTGAAAAAGAAAAGCAAAGCCGGCGGCATCACAATTCCGGACTTCCAGCTCTATTACAAAGCTGTCATCATCAAGACATCATGGTACTGGCACAAAAACAGACACACAGATCAATGGAACAGAATAGAGAGCCCAGAAATGGACCCTCAACTCTATGGTCAACTCATCTTTGACAAAGCAGGAAAGAATGTCCAATGGAACAAAGTCTCTTCAACAAATGGTGTTGGGAAAATTGGATAGCCACATGCAGAAGAATGAAACTGGACCATTTCCTTCACCACACACAAAAATAGACTCCAAATGGTTGAAAGACCTCAATGTGAGACAGGAGTCCATCAAAATCCTAAAGGAGAACACAGGCAGCAACCTCTTTGACCTCAGCTGAAGCAACTTCTTCCTAGAAACATCGCCAAAGGCAAGGGAAGCAAGGACAAAAATGAACTATTGGGACTTCATCAAGATAAAAAGGTTTTGCAAAGCAAAGGAAACAGTCAACAAAACCAAAAGACAACCGACAGAATGGGAGAAGATATTTGCAAATGACATATCAGATAAAGGGCTAGTATCCAAAATCTATAAAGAACTCATCGAACTCAACACCCAAAGAACAAAGAATCCAATCAAGAAATGGGCAGAAGACATGAACAGACATTTTTCCAAAGAAGACATCCAAATGGCCAATAGACACATGAAAAAGTGCTCGATATCGCTCGGCATCAGGGAAATCCAAATCAAAACCTCAATGAGATACCACCTCACACCAGTCAGAATGGCTAAAATTAACAAGTCAGGAAATGACAGATGTTGGCGGGGATGCGGAGAAAGGGGAACCCTCCTACACTGCTGGTGGGAATGTAAGCTGGTGCAGCCACTCTGGAAAATGTATGGAGGTTCCTCAAAAAGTTGAAAATAGAGCTACCATATGATCCAGCAATTGCACTACTGGGTATTTACCCCAAAGATACAAAAGTAGGGATCCAAAGGGGTACGTGTACCTTGATGTTTATAGCAGCAATGTCCACAATAGCCAAACTGTGGAAAGAGCCAAGATGTCCATCGACAGATGAATGGATAAAGAACTAGTGGTATATATATACAATGGAATATTATGCAGCCATCAAAAGGAATGAGATCTTGCCATTTGCAACGATGTAGATGGAACTGGAGGGTATTATGTTGAGTAAAATAAGTCAAACAGAGAAAGACATGTATCATATGATCTCACTGATATGAGCAATTCTTAATCGCAGGAAACAAACTGAGGGTTGCTGGAGTGGGGGGTGGGGTGGGAGGGATGGGGTGACTGGGTGATAGACACTGGGGAGGGTATGTGCTCTGGTAAGCGCTGTGAATTGTGCAAGACTGTTGAATCTCAGATCTGTACCTCTGAAACAAATAATGCAATATATGTTAAGAAAAAAAAAAAGAAGAAGAAGAAGAAGAAGGTAGCAGGAGGGGAAGAATGAAGCGGGGGAAATCGGCGGGGTAGACGAACGATGAGAGACGATGGACTCTGAAAAACAAACAGGGTTCTAGAGGGGAGGGGGGTGGGAGGACAGGTTAGCCTGGTGGTGGGTATTGAGGAGGGCACATTCTGCATGGAGCACTGGGTGTTATGCACAAACAATGAATCATGGAACACTTCATCTAAAACTAATGATGTAATGTAAGGGGATTAACATAAAAAAAAAGTTTGTTTACATAACAACCTATATAGTAAGATGTACATACATAATTTTGTACAAATATATATGTACTTGCATACATATTTATAATGTCTTGAAGACTGTTTACAGGGAGTTATAAATTTGGGTTGAATTTATGCAAATACTGTGTTTGAGAATTATAGTTCTGAGGTCAGGATGCATAAATTTATTTCAACTTCACTCCTAACAAAGGGTTTGACTATGGGCAAGTCAATTAACCCCTCAAAAACATCGTGTTCTCATCTATAATACAGAAGTAATACTACCTACTTCGTGATGTAAAATTTTAGCCAAATACATGACACACAGTAATCTCTGATATCAGTTTTTTTGGTTACATTCTTCTTTATTGTATTCCTTTCATAACAATGGACTTCTATTTTTTATATAGTCTACCTATAAAATATTTTACTCAAATACAGTTTCAATGAAAAATTAGATTATTTGCATAATTAACCTTAAGTGTCAACATATTGATTTTAAAAATTATTCTTATGACTAGTGTTAGTATATTAGAATTAATATACTATTAATCTCTGAAATAGCCCCTTTCTCAAAGTTGTGCAATTCTTTAGGAGTTGAAGAACAGTCCTGGGTTCAGAAAAATTAAGAGGCCATGTGTGGGGTCATATAGGAGAGGTGGAGGGTTACACACATGTAAATGTTCTGTTATGATTATGATTCAGTACAGGGCTTTTTTGGCTTTTTAAATTTTTATTTTATTTCCCAGTAGTTAACATACAGCATAATATTGATTTCAGGTGTACAATATAGTGATTCAACACTTCCATACATCACCCCGCGCTCATCATGACAAGTGCCCTCCTTCGTCCCATCACCCATTTCCCCCAACCCGCCCCCCCACCTCCCCTCAGGTGACCATCAGTGTGTTCTCTAGAGTTAAAAGTCTCTAATGCAGTTTTTATATATTCACTTTACCATAGTTTTCCTGGCAGCTGAGGATGAATGGAATGGATCGCAATGAGTTCTATCCATCTCCAGAAAAAAGAGAATCAACTCTTATTGAGGAAGTTAAAGTTAAACCACCCCAGGCCAAATACAAAACATTTTTCTGTGGTGTGCTGGAAATAATATCTCGATCCAAGAAGTGATCCCTATGGTAGAGCTGTTGGGTAATTAAAAAATGATCACAAAACATTAACAGAACCTTGGAGCACAGCCCAAACTGCATGCTCTGCCCTTGGGTAGTGTTGGTTTTATCTCAATCTTATGGTAGATTACTTTCTGGAGGGACCTAACCAAGAGACTAGCTTCACACTGAATGAGTAAATAAAATTGCAGAGAGAAGGCCAGAAGCACTTTAATCTTAAATTGTGCTCCCTCTTGTCACTTCGAAAAAAAGCAAAAATCTTTGCTGGTATCACAGTCGCTGGGCACTTTGCAAAATACAGGCAGCCTGTATTTTCATAAGCTTCTAGAGCTCAGCTTCTTTTCCCAGTCCTACATGTCTCACTGTATATAGTGCTTCTTTGGAGATCCACAGCTCCCCCCAAATAGCCAGAAATCTAGCCATGAATGGTAGGAAATTTAATGAGCCACCAGCTCTGAAAATAAAGCATCAAGACAGAATGCCACCTATTCCTTTAGGTGACTGTATTATCGATAACGTTATATGGTGGTGAGTTGCCCCTCCTGCCTTCACAGTCACTCCTCCAATAAAGTCAAGCCTTATAGCACTCATCTGCACTCTGCTGTTACCCAAATGTCGACAAGTATAGATAAAAGGTACTTCATTTTCAACCCAGATCCCCCTATGAGATCTCATGCATACAACACTTTTTCACTGAAAGACCTATAAAGTCTGTTTTGTATGCTTGTTTTATTATAGTTGGTGCACCAGGGATCATCCAACAAGTTTAACAGACAAAGAAACTGGGACTCGGAGAGATTAATGAACTTGGACAAGATGACAATTCCTTAACAATAAAGCTGAGGAGAAAGATAATGAGTATAAAGCCCTCAACTAAATGAGTCTAAAAGCTCTAAATATTCACACACACAGAGGACCAGAAGGTCGAGTGTTATCACTGCCGCTATTATGTAGAGATATCACATGATTCATTTCTCTGTCATAACTTCCCTTCCCTACAAGTGAGTGATTTAAAAGCATTGCTGGCAACATTTCAACTTTTCAAATGCCAATCTTTCTGGCCATAGTAATCATGAACCTGCCCATTAGGAAATTTGAAATTAGTTATAACATCCACATCTACTTCAACTGGGGCATATTATCATTTTTTTTTTTTTTGTCTCCTTCAATGATGAAAAAAAGTTCTTTCACTAAAATGAAGATGTAAATCATGCTGTCATTCTGAGACATCAGAAATGTAAGCCACGCAAACAAGTCAAAGACAGATCTATTCAATCAGCCTTTGGCATTCATTTTGGGATTGAATCAAGATGCTTTCCCTTTGATTTTTTTTTCTTTAAATAAAAAGTGTTTCTGAATCCCTGGAGCCAGAATTGACCGAAAGTAAAGTTGCTCTTGTTCTGAAAGCATTGAGACACTTACATTTATAGGTGTGTGAATCCACACTCCACCGCCTAATAACACAGTAGACTGCTGGGGTGCTTCTTGTCTATTGCTATTCAAGAGAAAGGAAATCTGAAATGCTAACGAAGTGATTGACAACCCAGGCTGCCGCTAATCTAAAACCAGTAGCAACAGTCAAGGAGCTTACCCAGAAACAATACCTATCTGCTTTAAAGCTGCCATGGGAGCTCATTTTGATCGAATGTTCATCAAGCATAATGGAAAAGCTTTTACCCGGTTCAATGTGTAAAGCGTTTCTGTGCACTGATGGAGCACCTAACACTCCATCAGCCAAAGAAGGTTCTAGATTTTGTGGGGCCTGAAGCTTATACCATTTGGGGAACCCCGCTGCAGTCAGAGAAGACAAAATTACAAGTCCAAAATGCAACACTCTGACTTGAAGATTTATTAGATTCATGAAAAATTGGCTTCTGTCTCCTGCAGAAGATTCTCATTGTGTCTTCTCACATTTGCTGATGAAAAACACGCACCTGATTTGTTTGCAAAAGAACCATTACAATTATTTTATGGGAGAATTATAATGAATCTAAGCCAATTTAAACCAATCAAAAGGACAATTTACATGTTATTCAGAGTTCAATAATGGCAATCTACTTTTAGTGATTAAATATGTATTCATTCTTATTTGGTCCATACTCAGCATTTGAAAACATGCATTAGGAATTCAGAGCACTATACATAAGCTTACAGGGTAGTTACTGATGGAATGGGTTTGTATTTGCTGGGTAGGGGAAAACAAAGGGCTGCTCAGGCTCTTTGCAGTTTATTAATCTGAATGCAAGACAGGTGAAGGGATGTAGGGTTGACTCATTTCAAGATGTTAAGGTCCTTTCTCAACAGTGTGAGGCTCAAGTAATATCTCTAAACACCTCCCAGAAATTCTAGGAGAATCAGAGTTCTATGAATTAGGGAAAGGAGATAATTATCTGTATTGTGAAAATCTGAAGAATGCTACTTTTGTCAAAGATTCACAGGTCACACAAAGGTATTTTAAGATGTATATTAAAAGTAATATCTTCATTTTTCACACTGTATTCAGTGCTTGTATACACAATGGAGTTTAGAGTGGCCCTTCCCTCAATTCCAAAGAGAAAGATAAAAGAAAGAAAGAAGTGAAACAGCATTCTGCAATAAGAAAGCCCCTGGGAGGGGCGCCTGGTGGCTCAGTCAGTTAAGTGTCTGACTTTGGTTCAGCTCCTGATCTCCAGAGTCCTTGGGATGAGCCCTGGGTCCAGCTCCCTGCTCAGGGTCCAGCTGGCTTCTCCCTCTCCCTCTGCCCCTCCCGGGTTTTGCTTGCTCTCTCTCTCTCTCTCTCAAATAAATAAATAAATAAATCTTAAAATTAAAAAAAAAAAAAAAGAAAAGGAAAAGAAACCCCCTGGGATAAGGGAAGAAAAATTAAAATCTAGTCCAGTGGTAGTCAAGCTGTGGCATGCATCAGAATCACTCAGAGGGCTTGTTAAAACACAGATTGCTGGGCCCCATACACAAAGTTTCAGTAGGATCTGTGAATATGCATTTCTAAAGCATCCCTAGGTGATACACACTGATATGGCAGAAACACACTCTGAGAACCATCAGCACAACCCATCATATGGGGATACTGACCTCGATGATGGTTAAGGTACCCTTCAGCACTACATTTTATAATTCTCAGATTCCAACACACTGACCAGACCTACAGCCAGGAATCCCGTGCTTTGGCATTCATTAAATTTCCCCAGTTCACTCTGTAAAATATGGAAAGCGACTCAGTCTTAAACTATGACTTCATTTTGTTACTCTGTAAGAATGGTCTTTAAAGCACTCTATTTTTGTTATTGACTGAAAGACTCAATATAAATGCAAAATATCACACAGCACAATCTATGGTTGGCATAATGATTTCTGACAGATAGCTTAGATTTTAGATTGGAAGGACTGTCAGGAAACACAAAAAGGAACGGACTTTACTGAGAAATTAACAAAAGTAAAAATGGAAACCATCAATGTAGCAAACTGCTTTCTGAAAAAGAAAATTAAATTTGTGTGTTCAAATGTGACAATCACAAATCACTTTACACTGTTCTCTCTTTTAGAAAGCGACAAATTCTAAACTGTGATGCTTGCTTTCTTTTTTCTCCCTCCTCCCAAATTTCCACCTGCCTACATCTGAGACCTCATGAAAATATCCTTTAATTCCTCTTAAAGTAGACTTCCCCTCCCTCATGGGAAACATTCCTCCTCTCCCTCTCCTAGGCTCACCTTTTGATCTAACACCAATATCGCTTTGTGTTTACACAACCAACCATAGCATATTGGCTACACAGCTGGTCCTACTACAATTAAACCAAACAATCTAATGCATAGTCAGGCAAGTAATATTATTGCTATTTTATAAATGAGAAAAATCATAATTCTGAGATACATACTTTTAGAGAGTAAATAAAGGATCTGTCTACTAATTATATTCTTTTCAATAAACTTTTCATATTTTCTAAAAATGAGAATAAGGATGATGATAAATATTTTCACAATAATTATAAATATCAGCTAATATTGATGTGGGATTGTTACATGTCAGGCATATACATTCTATTATTCATAACAACCTGAATTATTTAGGGGACTAATTATCTCCATCTTACAGGTAGGCAAGTCAAGGGCAGAGAATCTAAGTAATTTCCCTAAGAGTACATGCTAGTAAGGGATGGACCCAGACTCAAAAACTCTGATGGTGTCATCCCAGAACTAGAAAATATTAGTGACATACTCTAAGTTATAAATATATTTCTACATAAATTACATCACAAGTAAAAATGTGCATGTGATGCTACACAGCTGGAGGATCCAAGTTTGGTAGATTGAACTTCTACGAGGAATCTACCTAACCTCAAAATGTTATAGGTAGTGTAAAAAAATGACAAAGTAGAATTATTTTTTAAAAGATTTATGTAGGGGCGCCTGGGTGGCTCAGTTGGTGAAGTGTTGGCCTTCGGCTCAGGTCATGATCTCCAGGTCCTGGGATCGAGCCCCGCATCGGGCTCCCTACTCAGCAGGGAGCCTCTTCTCCCTCTCCCTCTTCCCCTCTCCCTGCTCATGTCTGTCTCTCTCTCTCAAATAAATAAATAAAACCTTAAAAAATATATTTATTTATTTTGGGGGGCAGAGGGGGAGAGAGAATCTTAAGCAGACTTCCCACTGAGGGCAGAGCCCAACATGGGGCTCAATCTCAGGACCCCAAGATCATGACGTGAGCCGAAATCAAGAGTCAGCTGCTTAACCGACTGAGCCACCCAGGCACCCCTCGAATTTTTTTTTAAGAAGCTTCCTAAAAAAAAAGACTTAAGAGAAAATTCAACAGGTCAAAGTCACAAATGGCTTAAGTATGTAATTTGGGACCCACAACAAGAAACTATGCAAATACATATGTGTATACATATCCACATATACCATTACACCCCTTTATACCTCGCACTCTTATAGCATATGTATTCCAGTTTGGGTGACTGTATCTGGATTAGAGTCTTATTTATCACATCATCTTGCCAGATTCAAATTCATCTATTCAAGGTGACATCAAATCGTTCTAGAAATATCAGAGTGAGCACCTGCCACTTAAAGGAGTTGTAGTGTAAATAGACCTTACTACCAAGTCTCCCAGAGAGAGCTACCAGCATTCATGTGTGTTATTTTATTTAATATAACAGCCCCAACAGGGAGCCTTTTAAAAATAATAGCTAAAGAAACAGACGCGAAAAGTTACACGGTTTGCCCAAGGCTATGTAACTGCTGTTTAGGTTGATTTCTGAAGTGCAAACTGCTTTGTTGTGAACCCTGGACCCTCCATTTACTAGCCCAGCGAATGGTGAGTTCCCATACTTCTTGACCTAGGATTTCTCATTTTACACAACAGCACCTGCCTCGTGCATTGTGATTGAGCTTAACTGGGTTAAAGTACACTAAGTATGTAGAGCACTCAGCACAGTGTTCAGGAGACAAAGTATTCTACAAAGGGAAGATATTATTATAGCTATAACTTCCTGGTTCATAAGCTAGCCCAGCATTGTAAATAGATTATCTTTGCCTGTTAAGTATTCAACAAATACTCCGTAATGTAGCATCTTTTTCCTATGTCTTGCCGTCTTAGGAAGCAAAGACAAAGTACATCAAACACATCGACTTGGAAGAAGTTATCCTAGAGAGACAAGTTTTCTTAATTTTGCCAGAGAAAACATCTCTTTCCCTTGGCACTCAGCTCCTCTGGTCCTCTGGCCTTCTGGTCTTAGCCCACAGCAAGTAGTGGTGCTCTCCAAATATTTGGTTAACTCCCGAAATAAAATATGCATGGGCTTGAACAAGAAGAAAGTTCAACATCAGATCAAGACTCTCGTAAGTATATAGAAATTAGGTCCAGGCCTAGCAGTGTTTAAAAACCGCAAGGTCTTACGACGCTGTCGCTGGTTTCTGAAATGACACAGTTTTCCGTCCCAGCCTGCGGGATCTACACCTGAGTCTCAGCTCAGCCACACCAGCACCACCCCCTCCCCACCCAGCTGCTGCCACCTCCCTGCCAGGCCCTGCTCATTCTACCCTAGCAGTGGGTATAGTGCCCAGGGCATTGTTCGGTTGCTTGTTGGTTTCTTCCTATTATACTGGGGGAAGGAGGTACTAAAGTAAAAGTCACTTTACATTTCAGAGTTAACTTTTACCACTCAATAGTTGTTTCAAAGCCACTGAAATATAAAGATTTCCTACCTCCTAACAGAAAAGTCAACAACTGTGCAAGCTAAGTTTACAGCTGAAAAAATATGAGGAGCTAGGATGAAAATCCTTCCTATTGTGTCCTACCTACAACCAGAGGAGACAGTGAGTCAAAGGATCCTCTTCCATCAAATTAAGGGATGCATTCTTTGTATATGTATGCACATTTGAATCAGAAAAAGCTGCAACTAAAATAAATTGTGATCTTGAACGACTAACTACCATAATATCCTGATTATCCACAAGAGGATGATGACGAATGGTCATCAGAGAAAAGAAATAAAAACATCTATGTCCATTTTTCTACTTCCATGAAGGATTTTTTTCCTTGAGAGAGCAAAATGTGACTCTACTTCTCAGTTTCATCATCCATTCTCTTTCCAAATCAGCAGGCTTTGTCAACTGTCCATGGAGAGGGAGGAAGATTCTCCAGCAAAGATGCTGCTAACATGCGGAAAGGCAAAAGAGCAGCCCAGAAAGTGCTGGAAAAGCTTCAAATGAAATGCACCAGTGTGATGTGTGGTGTTGTGTGTGTGTGTGCGTGCATGTGTTTAATCAGTTAATGGCATTTCGCACCACATCTGGCTGAATCCTGTAACGTAAAACTCTTAGCTTCTCCTTTAGGAGGATGTACCATGCTAAGTAAAATCCCCCTGAGAACTGTGGTCTCCCCTGAATGCTCTGATGTACAAAATTCAACCCAACCATGTAAGTGCTGCCTGGAAATCAACCCTTGCTGACTCAGAGAAGTGCCCAGGAAGGCAGATGGGCTCTGGCAGGAAAAAGTCCCAGCGGCCTGCACTCAGCAGCCTGACACAGTGATCCCCAGGGGCTTTCTCTTGCTTTTGGTGATGCCGGTGTGAGCATGAAGTGACTCATCCCTCCCACCCAAATCATTAGCCTACTAAGTGTCCTCATAAACTCAGGAGGGAGGGACATGCATGTTAAGAAAAAATGAACAGATGGGCAAATTGTAGTACAAATAGACAAAACTTTAAACATGAAGTTGGGTTGGGGCGCCTGGGTGGCTCAGTCGGTGAAGCGTCCAACTCTTGATTTCCACTCTGGTCATGATCTCAGGGTTGTGAGATCCAGCCCCATGTGGGGCTCCACGCTCAGCGGGGAGTCTGCTTGTCCCTCTCCTTCTGCTCCTCCCCACTTGCTCCATCTCTTAAATATGAAAATAAGAAAATAAAAATGAAGTTGGGTTGAATCACATTTATGACGCTCTTTAAGTTGCCTGTGGTAATCTTTGTGTTTTTTTTCTTTTGTCCAATAGGATGGTCTTTCTATGGACTATGAAGAGGAAGGCAGTGAGTAGTTACAGAACGTCTGATCCCTAACTCCATACCTTTGTCCAGAGACCAGCTGCCTCTGAACGTCTGCAACCTCTATTCATGCCTCCAAATCCTCCCCTCCCTTATACTTTTGATACATATCACATGACATCACCTCTCATCACGCTCCCCTCCTGTTTTCTCCCCGAGAAAAGCCAACCAACTTGCCCTCTTTGCTGTTTCTGTCCAATCAAACTTTTCCTTCCTCAGAGCTACTGATCTGTGCATTCCTTCTGCTGGCCATGATGTTTACAGCCATAGCTAGCTCCTTATAATTTATAATTTAGTTATCTGTACAAATGACAACTCTCCAAGCAGCTCTTCACTGTCTTACCTGCCCACCCCAACACCACCACTCTGTTGCCACCAAGAAAATATATTTTTAAAAATCTGAATTTCCTCTGTATATCACCAACTAGGATGCTAGTTCTGTGTTATCAGTGGACTGTGTGAATTCTTTTTAATTTTTTAATTTTTTTTTTTAATTTTTGGATTGTGTGAATTCTGTCCATAGCTTGGTTCCCAAGATCCAGGATGGTGCCTAGAACACAACACACACTTGAAATGCTTGCCCGTTGAATCCGTGATTGAGTAAATGAAAGAAGGAATTACTTTGTCTAAGCTTTGGGCCCTGCATTTTAAATTGTAAGCCGTGTGTGTTTCTCTACTGTAACAGCAGGAATTACTTTGTCTAGAGCTCAGATCTCAGCTGTAGTTGGGCCCGTTAGTTTGTGGCTGTATGGATCCATGCAATTTCCAACATCTGTCCTCGAGAAGCTGGTCCAGAAAGGCTCAATGCTTGTTCTATCTTTGACACTGCATGAGTCAAGTCTCATCTTGAGAGAGAGAAATTTCCAGGAATCATCAGTTTGGCCGTAAGCTCTCCCTCTCTGGGACTCAAAATTACGTATTCTACACTTGACACTGAAGTATTTTTTTCTGGTTCACAGTGATAATTATCCTTAAAACTCTCTCTTAGTAAGCCTTATCTTTACAAGGTGCTCTATTGGGAAGAAGCCTGTGACATTTTTTCTTTTTAAAGATTTTTATTTATTTGACAGAAAGACACAGTGAAAGGGAGCACAAGCAGGGGGAGAGGGAAAGGGAGAAGCAGGCTTCCTGCAGAGCAGGGAACCTGATGCGGGGCTCGATCCTAGGACCCTGGGATCACGACCTGAGCCGAAGGCAGACGCTTAACGACTGAGCCACCCAGGCGCCCCGAAGCCTGTGACATTTTATCATGTCCCCTGGTGCCAGATACATAGCAAATCAGTTGAGTGCCCAGTTTGAGAGAACAATGAGAACATCACCAACGTCACTTGAACTTCACCTTGTCAGGTAGGTGACATTTCCTAAATGCTGTATTTACTAAACACCAGAGTTTATATTCCAATCCACAGATTCTAACTTCCTAGCTGATGAATTCTGCATCCAACAAAATCAAATGTCTTCGTATTTAACCAGAAGTTCTAAGAGTCTGGTACCCCCTCGTCTGAATGGTGGCTATTTCACAGAAATTTGTAGGAACAAGTACCTTCCATTTTTGAGGCTAATTTTAGAACCTGCTAGATAAAATGACTACCATTAGTTTACACGTTGGGTATACTCGAGTCCAAGTTCACATCCACTTAAATGCTTAAATTGCTGGCTAATTGTGCTCATCTGAACCCAACAGGATAATTCACCTTCAGGCTTCTGAATCCAAGACCAGTCAGTGTGGAGACTGAAATGAGCAGGGGGGCACTTGGGCATTTTCAGAACTGACTGTCCTGTTTTGTGTGTGATCTGTCCCTATTATATCCACAAAGAACACAGACACTGGCTTTCTCGGTACAGAGACAAGAGAAACAAGAGTCTGTCTCCATGCCACTCAGAAATGGGGTCTCCACGCCAGCATAAGAGAACCACGCAAAGGCAAGCTTCTCTACGTAGCAGGGCCAGCCTCAAGACTAAGACCCTTGGGGAATGAATCCTTTAGAATTGTAGATTCATAAGAAAGATGCATCCTATTTTGAAAGGGCGGCATTAGGTTGTTATTTGAAAGAATTTGGTATCCAATTTATTTGTGTCCATTATCAGTGATTATTTGGCAGGGGGGACTTTGCTTTCAAGTATTATTTACTCACTGAACTTTCATCAGGGAGCTGGCGATACAACAAATGGCCTTTTGTGTGTAATGTTTTCAGGGATTTTCTCTTCCTCTTCTGGGTCAAACCATTCAACACAGAAAAAGATAAAGAAAGAGGAACAAGTGAATGCTTTTCTCCACGAAGCATAAATAAAATTCTTTTAAAAAGAGTGCAGTTTCACAACCAATTACACTCCTAGCAAAAGCAATTCACAACTAATTATTAGAGAAAGTTACAAACTTTTAAAGCATTGGTGTGAAGAGCTAAGGAAAAAAAAATAAAGCACTGGTGTGAAGAGCTAAGGAAAAAAAAATAAGGCTTGATATGGAACCCTACACATTAGGCAAACAGTCTATTTTCATTATGTGAACCAATTTTTTTAATATTCATGTCAAATCCAAGCATTTTATTTGTGGGGAGAAAAAAACAAAATCATTGAATTCGATCATAATGTACCAGAAAACATTTTAAATATCTTGAAGCCTAATATTATTGAGTCAAATATGTTTGATGCTCCTTCTGTGTTCAAGGTTATGTATCAGGTCTTAAACCTCCAAATGTGCCATTCTCAGAGTTTTGCACCTGTTGCCTCAGGGCCTTTGCACCTGCTGATGCAGGGTCTTTGTATGTGATTACTCATACCTGGATGTTCTTGTGCTCTATGCCTGCATGACCTGCTTCCTTGCCTCCCTGAAACTTTTCTCCAACTGTTCTCCTCTTCAGTGAGGCCTCCCTGACTTCATTGAGAACTATAATCTTAACCACACCCCCAAACTCCAGACACTTTTATTTCTCTCTACAGCATTTACTGCTTTCTAAAACAGAATTGAATTTCTTTATTTATTTTACCTGATGTCTAGACTCAATGAGCACAGAAGGGAGACAAGGTTTCTGTTTTGTTCTTGTTTTCTAGTTTTTCACTGTTGTATCTTTAAAGTTATTCCTGGGTGTCCCTCATGTATATTACCTTTGCAGAAGTCAACCCAGTGGCTGACAATAGTCTCTGGAGAATCATCCACATTCTTCAAATGCTTTTGGAAGAAAATAAAGATCTTTGTGAAATTACGATTCCTTCTTCTGTCACTAAAAGCATTTCTACCAAATATGTGCTTCTCCAACTTTGGGGATGGCGGTTGGAATACCAGCAAAGATACTTGTTACAATGAGTGTGGCAGCTATGATGTATCAAACCTCAATGCTACCATGTTTCTTTAGACCCAAACATGAAATCTGAGACTATATATCTGGTAATTAAGAAGAAAAGATTCTGAGTCCAAAGTCTGAGAAGCTCTCATCTAGAATTAGCCCTAGCATACTCTTTGGTTTAGAACTGTACTTTTTACCTAATAACACAGTGCAGGAACAAATATGCTCTCTGAAGATGTTTTTTAAAGTATGATGCTTACATTTGAAAATAACCTTGATAAACCTGGATTATTCTCCACTCTTCTAAATAGGCAAGAGCACCCTATTGGAGCCCCCCAAATTCAAGGGACTCCAGCTATGACAAGCACACAGGGAAGTTTCAGTAATCAGAGAGAGAATACATTTTCAGATGATGTCCTCTGATGTATTTATCTTGTCACTCTCTAATCAAGAAATAAATTCAGGGTCAGGGGTATAGCAGAGCACCAAGCATCATAATACCCTATCTCATACCACACACACACACACACACATGCACGCATGCACGCATATAAATTTCTAAACAAACAGGAAATTTTTCCACTATGCCTTACTTAGAAGTCCTGGCTAATGGCAATTCATAACTACACTAGCATAATAATATAGTAATTTTCAGAGGCCTAATA
Source organism: Mirounga leonina (assembly GCF_011800145.1). Classification (NCBI taxonomy): domain Eukaryota; kingdom Metazoa; phylum Chordata; class Mammalia; order Carnivora; family Phocidae; genus Mirounga; species Mirounga leonina. The sequence continues at coordinate 13,078,889 of NW_023270380.1, read as the reverse complement.
TGGACCAATTTGATATAATTTTCATAATTTTCATCTCTCAGCCTTATTAAAAATAACCACCAAAAACATCTCCTTGTAAATGATGAAAGCCTGTGAAATAAACTCCATTAATATGTTTCACACTTGATAGTAGCTTTTGCTACTAAACTAGGGCTATATCACTTCCTTGTATAAACCTCCTAGTGATGCTATTTTTAAAATAACCTATTTTTTAAATGGCAGTTTTGACCAATCTCCTTTATTTACATAATGCAAAAATGACTAAACACTCCATTCTACTAATCAGGATTAGGATTTATATACTAAATCTCCTGAGTGCTATAAATTTGAGATGGCTCTTTATACTTTATGCCTTAGATTACTTTCCCTAGATTTTTCTTTTTTAAAAAAATCTGTATCTCTCACTCATTGTCTCTGTAACCTTAAGTTAATTTGTTTTGTCTTGCTGAGTTTCAATTTCCACATCTAAAAGATAGGGATAATGCCAGCAACTTTGCAGGACTCTTTTTTATTTTAAAGATTTATTTATTTATTTATTTGATAGAGAGAGACAGTGAGAGAGGGAACACAAGCAGGGGGGGTGGGAGAGGGAGAAGCAGGCTTCCCGCTGAGCAGGGAGCCCGATGCAGGGCTCGAACCCAGGACACTGGGATCATGACCTGAGCCAAAGGCAGACTCTTAATAACTGAGCCACCCAGGCGCCCCTCACCCTAATGTATTTTAAAAACTTCAGAGCTGGAGCTTAATTAATAATAACATGTCCATATTGATTCCTTCATTGTGACAAACGTACATAGTAACGGAAGACTTTTATAGCAGGGAAATGGGATGGGGTATATGGGAAATCTGTAATTTCTTTGTAACTTCTCTGTAGATCTCAAACTATCCTGAAATAAAGAGTGTATTTGAAAAAATTAGAACTAACTCTAATACTATTAACTTTCAAGAGGCAAGTCTGTTAAAGCATCAGTGAGAATTGAGAATGGACTTTTGAAAAGCAATAACATGTCCCATCTCTTAAATCAGAAGTTTACCTTTCCTTACAAATTCTAGGCATTAAGCTTGACTTTTGTACAGAGGCCATGGATTTTTAGGTCATCAACTTGCCATCTATAAATCCCATACAGTCCATCATCTTAACTGAAAACTTAATCAGCATTCTGTGCTTTGGGGACAGGTCTCACTCAGAGGAAAGGAAAAGAATAGAACTACCCACCAAGATGCACTGAGTTTGTTTCATCCTTGAAAATGATGCCTAAAGCCCGATATCGAACATAATGCAGGAGGAGACAAAAAGGCTGCAGCAATAGATTATACAAGGACCAGTGGCCCTAGAATTAATCATTCCTCTGTTTTGGCAAAGTGAATGTGGTGTTTCCTAGTGAAGATGCTATTGGAAGAAAAAACAGCTCAAGTAACATTTGTTAGATCACATGCAAATGTCTGATCAAGGGAAAGATACATTCAGTTATTTATCAATAAAATGGAATTATATCCAAGAACCATCCTGCTTTACTGAAGGTCTCCCATGGTTAAACAGAAGATCTAATAATGGATTGAGATATATAACTGTTCCCTAGATGATGCAAATTGTTGAGACAATCATACATGGCTTGTAACATCAGTCTGCTTACAATTACCTTGCCTACATTAAAAAAAGAGAGAGAAGAAAGAACCATGGACTTTAGAAGGATCATGGGAACAATTTCATATTCCTTTATGAAGACCTTTTCATGTCTTCTCCTATTTAACAAAAATGTCAACAAAACTTTCATTTGTTCCATAAACTCCTTTTTTTAACAACTCAAGGGAAGGCAATTCACGAGACAAGCTATGAAGATGGTTTTGTTTGGTCTCTGGCTCTTGAATTCCTCATTTGTGATAGTCATTAGGCAAAGAGACTAGGCAATCTGGACCCATTCCCCAGCCTCTAATACACTAATCATACCTTCTGATTTATGCATGCACTAAGGAGATGATCACCTCTAATGCAATCTGTCGTATGCATTATTTACACCCTCCAGTGCATTAGTAAGGAATATGAGGATCCAGGGGGAAAAAAAAATCAATGGAGCCTGCTTGCTTTTCTGTCCTGTGGGTGTTGCTGCATATGCCACAGCATATAGAGGGCATTTTCCCTGAAGTAGTAATGCATGCCCCACTTTCAAATTGTCAATATATATATATATTCATCCCACTCTCTTCCCACCACCAGTTCATTGATGTGTCCAAAATGTGAGGCTGGAGACAAGATAGAAGTCCTTATCTAGCTCCTTGCCCAGAGGTCGGTTTACAATATCTCTCTCCACCACAATGACTCTGCTAACCAATTCTGTTCCACATCACCTGGTGTCTCTTCAAATAGCAGCAAGTCCTTGTTTCTCTTAAACCAAACATCATTTTATCATTAAACCATTTGTATTAACCACTGAGGTTTTTTTGGTTTTTTTTGTTTTGTTTTGTTTTTTTGGTTTTTCATACCTCTAATTCAGCTGAGCCAATATTTGCTCTTATTCCACTGGGCATTTAACACTTAGGCTGACTCAAATTACTTCTGTTGTTATCCATACATATTTGCTGGTACTGGATGAAAAACATAGGTCTGCTGACAGGGACCCTCATATTGAGATTATCTTGGGAACACGGCAGATATATTGCAACTTGGGGAAATAGGAGTAAATAAATATATTTTTTAAATTAAGCATGATCCTCAGTTGATAACAAAACTTCTGTATTTGAATAGAACTCTGTGATTTAATTTGAATTTTTTTTCCTTGTTTCTTTGCCAAGATTAGCTCCTTATTCTAACCACAATTTGGCTCGAATGCACAAAAGATTGCTTCAAATATTTATATACTTAACAACTTAAAATTCCTTTCATTTTTTTTTATTCTCTCAGCTTGAAAACATCCCATACAACTGGAGATTATTCAAGCAATGTCACATAGAAATTTAATTATTTGTTAATAACTAGGCACTGTGAATATAGAAATTCAAAGGTTTGGTCTCTTGGTAATTTTTATTCAAAAGTTAGGGATTAAGAAACAGTTCTTTCAAATAGGCCTACATCAATATATATTATTTTCAGTACAAATACACAGAAGGATAAAGAAAAAAATACTTTTTTGAAAACACAAAATAGAAAGGATGGTAGGAAATTAAAAACTGCAGATTAAATCCAATTTTTTATTGATTTTTACATTAAAATTGCAAGTAAATCCCGAAGGCTGTGTTTCTAAAACACCCTGGTGCCTAAGCATCACCCAGAGTCCTTTTTAAACCCACCCTCTGGCATCACTCATAGAAGTTCTCTGATGCCTTAGCTGAGGTAGATGTAGGTAAGCTGAGGACCACACTCTGGGAAGCATGGTTCTTTTTCTTTTTCTTTTTCTTTAAGATTTATTTATTTATTTGAGAGAGAGAGAGAGAGAGAGAGAGCATGAGCAGGAGGGGCAGAGGGAGAGAGAGAGAGAGACCTTTCCTCCTTCCCTCCATCCCTCCCTCCTTCCCCTGCTTCCTGATTAAGGGAATGAGGTATGGTTGAGGTGAGGAAAATAGTTAGTTGTATCTGAAAATATAAAAACTAGGATTGTGGGGCACCTGGGTGGCTCAGTAGGTTGAACATCTTTTGCTCAGGTCATGATCCTGGAGTCCCAGATGAAGCCCCAGTAGGGCCCCCTGCTCGGAGGGGAGTCTGCTTCTCCCTCTGCCCCTCCCCTGCTCTCATGCTTTTTCTCTCTCTCTCTCTCTCAAATAAATAAATAAAATCTTTAAAAAAAACCAAAAACTAGGATTGTTTACAGTCAGGTCATTTCAGAACTAGGGGCCATCAGATAACAGTAGGTTATCTATTGGACAGATGAACACATGGAGACCAGTGGAGTGAATTAACCCTCAGCCAAGTCCCCAAGTGAAGAAGTAAAACTTGGTAATTCTGGCTCTTGATTCACAGAACTTTCCAATATACTTGATTTTGTCCTCAACGGCTATCCTGCCTGATGTCCTATAGGGGCTACGTTCAGAATCAGGGTTCTATTATTTCCAAATCTTAAAACCTGATAAAACAGAGAAACTTCAAGGAATACACCCTGAGAGATGGTGGTTTCTGTGACCTTCCCAAATAAGTAACTTGACTTCCCGCTTTATAACATGGTTACAGCCATTTTTCTTTTTACTTTTATCTCTACATTCCTTCTTCAATAAAGGCAGTCTCTAGTTGTCCTCCCAAGTTTAGTTTCCCAAGTGAACCGAACATCCCCAAACAATAAAATTTCACTCTAGCAAATAATGAAAAATAGATAATACCAAAAATGTCTTAACTATAGGAATGTGTTCTGTTTCAGGATGTCATTTTGGGGGCAGCTAATCCATTTGATTAGTGAGCTTTGATTTGAAAATATTCCTACTCCTATGGTAAGGGTGTAGCCTTGTGTTTCTGTAGCAACAGAATGGTCCTAGGGAATTCGGAAAAAGTGAAAAAGATATATCGACTTCAGTTTTTTCTTTCTTTACTATTCTCACACAATCATAAATACCTTAAATATTTTTGCTGCAAAAAGAGTAACAGCTCTTTTCACCTTATCTTTGTTTTTTTTTTGTTTTTTTTTTTTAACAGTTTGGGTACTGAACTGCCCTTAACAGGTGTAACAACCCACATGAGGCAAGAATCTTGTTACATTTAGATAAACCAGGGAGGCTCAGGGGCTCATGGGTATTTAGAGAATGCACCGAAATTCACACAGTGCATTACTGCCAGGGCCTTGGTTGAATACAGTACCCTTATCATTCATGGATCCTGCAAAGATTCATTCCCTGAGGATCCAATGTTTTCAATGCTGAGTACCTGGAACATAGTGATGAATATAAAACCCTCTTTTTCTTTACAACACACTTAGTCTAATGGAGGGAGAAACAGAAGTAAACCGATTATTATAGAACTCTATGAAAATGCACGGATGCTATTGGGTCATAGAAGCAAGATCGAGGTCGTGTCTCCTGGAAGGCTTCCTAGAAGAGGTGACTCATGGGCAAATCTTGAAAGACTATTTGAATGAATAGATGATTGGGATTTAATCAGTCAGAGAGCAGAGAAGAAGGTTTTAGGCAAAGAAAGATAATGTACCGGGATGCCACAGTGAGGGGGAGCATTTCCTCGGGGAAGAGCAAGTCATTCTGTAACTCAGGAGTCGAGTGGGTGAGCAGGGGCACAAGGCAAGTCTGCAGACTCAGGAGAAGGACTTTCTGTTCAGAACAAAGCAGTGCGCGGTTTTCCCTAGAAACCCTAGAGTACCACATGAGAATTTCAAGAAGGCAGTGACATGGTTAGATTTACATTTTCCAAGATCACTTTGGCTGCCTGTTGAGGTGGGAAGGGGATGAGGCAGGATTTGAAGCAAGGAATCCATTTGTAGGAAGCCAAACAGGAAGCTAGTGGATCAATGAGACTGATTAGACTATCTCTTTTTAGAGTCCAGTTTATTATTTCAGACCTTCAGCTCTAACCAATTCTTTTCCTATTCAGCTTCCTGATTTTGATGGCACATGAAAGCCTGGAAACCAATGTCATTTTCTCTGGTCAAAGAAAACAGTTAAATAACTGACTCCAGAAATTGTTGTGTTTTTGTCACAGCAGAAGACATAAATTGAGATTTTACTTGGAGAGTTACAGCTTTTATCACCCGTTATTCCTTCTCCTTTTTACAATTCTTAAATAATTAAGTGAAATCCCAAAATAGAACAAATAAAAGTAAGGGCAAAAAGGATTTCAAACATCAAAAGTGGTTCCACAAAATGGCCGACTTTAAGCAAATTTATGCACTTAGGCACTAAATAGTCTGGTGTCATATTAGTTAAAATGTGCCTTCAAAGTAAGAAATTGAGGTGAAATTTAAAAATTTTAATCAAGTTATTATGTTATTTTAATGTTCATAATTTAATGTTCATAATTTGTTGATTTTAGCTATGCAACCCCCTTCAGTGATTTAGATGAAGAAAATCTGAAGTAATTTTAGATAGAGCTAAACTGTGTCTTGGAGTGTCTATAGTCTGTCTGCCTGACGATACTGAGTCACACTGACAATAGATTTTTATCAGTAAAAATACTGCAGAAGAAACTTCATGGTCAATAATGGATGAGATTACCACAATGCCAAAGTTTTTCAAAGCAGAGAAAAGAAATTCAATTTCAGAAGATCACATGAAACATTTCATACCAGTTTTTAATTGATGACCTAGGCTGAGTGAAAATTAATTGGCATTTTATATGGTTTCTTGTGAGCTAAGGGAGTTTGGTCACAATAAGTAGGGGAGAGTTGATTTGATTACATAAAGTGATTTCCAGGAAATCTTCTTAAATAAGAAACTTATTTGTTTTTGTGAACTGTAATATCTGCAACTATGGTGATCTACATCAAATAACATTAAAAATTAGTCTCACTATTCCATGTGGGAGGCATAGAGCTAGATAAGTCCGCCTGCATTCAAGGATAGTATGCCTGGGTATGGTGTATTAGAACAAACACTACCATCACCAACAAAAAGAAGATGGATTGCCCATTATTATCTAGTTCAAGGCTTTGAATATTCCCATTAATTACTAAGTGTGTACAAAATATAAGTGAAATAGACACTTTAAAGATGACTTACTTTATGATTTTTTTTTCAATCTAAACAAACATGTTGCTGAACCAGAGGGAGCCCATTCCATCTAACCATCCAAATCCATCTAACCATCCAAAATTAATGTCATTTATATTAAAATAGAGGCAACCTTGGGTAATGGCAACCTTGCAGACTGGGATTCGGCATCTACAAACTACATCAAAATGATTTAAGAATTCCCTAGAGTGTTTACATAATCGATCCTTAGCATAATCATCCTCTGAGATAAAACTGACAATACTTTCTTCTTCTTAAAGAATCACTGGGTTTTGAGAGTGCATATTTATCCAGATATGAAATAAACTATTTCTAAAGTCAGTCAAAGATGGGAAAATGACATCTGGCCAAGTACTCAGAAATATTAGCTTATTCACAAATTTATTATTTCTCCCTTGTTAATAAAGAGAAAATCGGTCCTCAAATCATTGTCAAGGGAAGAATAAAATATACAATGACTAATTTAAAAGCTGAAGCCCAGGCACAATCTTGAAAAGCAAACTAAGGCTTTTACTATGGTTCATCTCCATAGAAGAAAAAAGAAAGTGCTTCAAAAAGCCCAATAGAATCTTTCATTATTAAATATGAAAAACTATCCAAGATACAGTTGAAAGAACTTCACTCATTTATTACTTTCTTAATGACAGAAGAGGCTCTAAATAAAGATTATAAATAGATCACGTGTAACAACGGCACCTTCTCCCAGGCTCTCAAATATCTCAACTCTGAATCCCTGCATCATAAAGCATATAGTGAATATTTATCTGCTATAGCAAATGGAAGAATTCTTCTCTGTCCAATAACTGAGCCATACAGACATGTATAATTTATTCAATTGGATTAAAACTTCATCCTCTTACTTACAAATTGCTCATGAACAAATTCTGAATATTATGTTATCCTTACATATCAGTAGCTGTGTTACTTTGCTAATTCAAGATAATCATTAATGATCATCATTAAAAGTTTTAGTAGATAGCAAAAATCAATTTTGAGTTTGAATAATTTTCTATAATTTTAATAGGATTGCTAAAATAAATTTAAGTTCTTTGACAAAGGATCTTTGTACATTAATCACAAGTAAGGTCCATACATTTGAAGTCCATAAAAATAATCCAAGGAGCATGACATGGAGAGTTGTCAATGTGAAATGTATATCGGTTACAAGTTAAGTATCTATCATGTGGTGTCAGCCTTGTGATGAATTATTAATAATGATAGCAAAAGGAATGCTCACTGGGAAATGCAAATCTTGGGGGGCGGGCAGGTGGAGGGAGAGGGAGAGAGAATCCCAAGCAGACTCCATGCCTAGTGCAAAGCCCGATGCGGGGCTTGATCTCATGACCCTGAGATCATAACCTGAGCCAAAATCAAGAGCCAGACACTTAACAGACTTAGCCACCCAGGCACCCCATGACATGCAATTTTTTTTTAAATGAAAGGACAGTAATAGGGATTTACTGGTATCATTAAGATGCATAATTATAAATCATGATACTATTTTTCATATGCCTGAATTTGAGCATTTCTTCATTAATAAATGTTTTAAGAGCCCTCCTACAGACTCATTAGTTGACTCCAACATGTACTTCCTAACAGAAAACATTATATTTAGGTTCACATTTTCAATGTTAGATTCTTTGGCATGATCAATTTGGGGTTCATGTTTGAAACCATAGTTTGCCCATGAATATATTAATAGATCACTATCAGCAGTTGCAAAGGTTTCCATGATACCTCTGTTTCAGCTCCTACCTGTGGATGTTCAAATGTTCTTCAACTGAGAATCTTACTTGGTTGCATTGGAGTTCATATTTTCCAACTGGCCACTCCATTGTCTTCATATTGCATTTTATTTTCATTTGTCCAGGAAAGGGACTCTAAATTAGATGTTAGGTGATTGTTCCTAAGATTCTACCTAGGATCCCAGAAAGTGATTTTTGTATAAGCCATGGAGCCTATCTTTGAGTAAGACCATTACAAACATACCCTACAAATTTAATGAAAATCCATCTAACCATCCAAAATTAATGTCATTTATATTAAAATAGAGGCAACCTTGGGTAATGGTGACCTTGCGAACTGGGATTCTGCATCTACAAAATCTTCATCTTGGGCATTTGGACAAATCAGGAAGAGGAATAAGGACTATGGACAGATAATATAAACCTATCTCAGAATGATCTCCTTTTGACATCTGTACTAATTATCAAAAAATTTAATAGAGCTTTCATATGAAAATAAATTTAAGTAAAAGAAAATAGCAAAATAAAAGGCAAAGCATAGCATTAGCGCAAATCTTGTTTTGAAAATGACATCCTTAATTAGATGACTATTTTTTTTTCCAAACAAATCTAGACAGGAAAATCTCTTTCTAACTACAGCTGAGACATGACAGGAATGTTGAAATGATCAGAGATTAAGGAAACTTCATACTTTCCCATGTTCAAATTCAGTAAGATAAAAATTGCATTTGATAGCTTTGCATTCCCCTAGTTCCTAGCAGGGACCTTGTCTTGAGAGGCGCTCATGGGATTTGTGTTCATTTGATGACACGTAGGGAAGGGACAAAATGCGATAGAAGGTGATAAAAGCCCATCATGTTTAGTAAAGCACAATCTTGGCTTCAAATACTTCTGGTAAAGTCTGACAACTCAATGTTGTGATTCGGAAATAAATTAGTGATGAGTCTGCACAAAAACGATAACAAAACCCAAACCTCCTCTGCAAGGACATTTTCCCCATCCCAACTCATAGTTTATAAAAGCCTCTCCTAGAGAGTCTTGGGCAGTGAGCCTTATCAGAAGGATAAGAACTTGGCACTTGCTCAGGAAAGGTCAATAAGGCCACTTGACATAAACTACGTCACCTCAGCCTTATCTTCTTAAACTTTAAATACCCTGACGCCTCCTCATTCAAACAGGAAAAGCCACAAGTTAATGACTCCTTCGGGCAAACAAGGACAACTTAACTAGGTCACAAGAAAATACAAGAAGTATAGCATCTTCAAGAAGAAAATAACTTTCAAAATAGCTGTCTAGTGTAAAGACATTGTAATGGGGCATTTTTTTTTCCTAAAGTGCAAAAAGGCTTTAAAAATCAGAAAATAGAGTAAATAAATCCATAGCAAGTAGTAATTAAGTTATTGTAAACCAGGAGATGTCACGACAGACATATGAAGTTGAGTGAATATCGTACATTAGTTTAGGCAAGGACAGTGAGGGAATACAAATTATGCTCTACTTAAGAAAACTTGGTGTCCCAAAGCCTGAGCAGTGAAAAGAACCACATTCATTATCAGAAGCCCATGAACAAAAGGTCTATAGCATATTTCTTAACTTATTCTTGGGATGATACTATATTGCTTCTCGAAATAAAATTTTATAAGAAAGTTTTCTGACAGGTAAAATTAAAACAAGAAGTGAATATTTTGGAGAGGCGTTATTTTGGACTTTCACACACAAATACAAGATTTTTGTTTGTTTGTTTCTTTGTGTGTAACACCCAGTGCTCCATTCAGTACATGCCCTCCTTAATACCCATCACCAGCCTAACCCATCCCCCTACCCCCAACCCTCTAGAACCCTCAGTTTGTTTCTCAGAGTCCATAGTCTCTCATGGTTTGTCTCCCCCTCCGATTTCCCCCCCTTCATTTTTCCCTTCCTACTATCTTCTTTTTTTTTTTTTTTTAACATATAATGTATTATTTGTTTCAGAGGTACAGGTCTGTGATTCAACAGTTTTGCACAATTCACAGCGCTCACCATAGCACATACCCTCCCCAATGTCTATCACCCAGCCACCCCATCCCTCCCGCCCCCCACACTCCAGCAACCCTCAGTTTGTTTCCTGAGATTAAGAATTCCTCATATCAGTGAGATCAGATACATGTCTGTCTCTGATTGACTTATTTCACTTAGCATAATACCCTCTAGTTCCATCCACATCATAGCAAATGGCAAGATTTCTTTTTTTTTTTTGATGGCTGCATAATATTCCATATATATATATATATACACCACATCTTCTTCATCCATTCATCTGTTGATGGACATCTTGGCTCTTTACACAGTTTGGCTATTGTGGACATTGCTGCTATAAACATCAGGGTGCACATACCCCTTCGGATCCCTGCATTTGTTTCTTTGGGGTAAATACCCAGTAGTGCAATTGCTGGATCGTATGGTAGCTCTATTTTCAACTTTTTGAGGAACCTCCATACTGTTTTCCAGAGTGGCTGCACCAGCTTGCATTCCCACCAACAGTGTAGGAGGGTTCCCCTTTCTCCGCATCCCTGCCAACATCTGTCGTTTCCTCACTTGTTAACTTTAGCCGGTGTGAGGTGGTATCTCATTGAGGTTTTGAATGAGAACAAATACAAGATTTATACAAGATTCTGCTAAGCCAACAAACTCTTGTAGTTTTATGTAAATCAAAGAGTTGGGCCTCTAAAGGTTTGTCTAAAACTGAACACAGAGTTCCCAAAAGGTGTTATAATCAATCTCAGGCCAGCATACTGAAATGGAAACTGAAGTAGATAACTCAAATAGCTCAATAAATATAAATTGGGATGCCAAAATGCTTTGGAGATGTTTTATTGTGTAGAAGCACAATATAAAGCTATTGACTGATGGTCTCAGACATACAGTAGACACTCAGAACTTACATAAACACAAAGCCATAGGAGAAAATAAAAGAGAAGAGTAAGAAAAGTAAGAATAACTCATTCACTAATGATTTCTTATTAGGCAGGATTTAAGACTCCTCTTTTTTTTTTAGTATCCTGGCTTGTGACATGCCAAAATCCTTCTTAGTGTAGTCAAATGAGCCTTGGATTAGGGCTTAGTTTCTGTTCTTAGCTTCTTCCTGTGGGCTCCTTAATGAACCTGGAGCAAAATCCCCCAAATCCTTGGCTTGTTTTCTTCTCTGTAAATCTGAGCATAAGAACATTACCTCAATCTACCCAATAGGGTGGCTAAGGAATAAGAAATGTGATAGGGATTTGGAAATTTTTGTGTAAGTCGACTACAATTAGTGTAGAAGATGATTTTTCATGTAGACATATGTAAAATTAAAAACTCAGAAATAAATTAGTCCAACTCATACTGTTTAATGATGCTTTCTGATTTAGCAGTTAAGATGCAGAGAGACTATGTTCTATTTTCTGGAGACAGAAGCTCTTCGTGCTGCTCTGGGTCAAAAAAGCCAGTGACATTACCTGATGGTTACAATCAGGAGGACAACACAGAAAAGTCTCTCCAAGTCCTACACTTGTAGAGACCCATGGGTCATCAGCTACTGCAACAGTGTCTCATTCTGGCTATTGCTTTTCCAGAAGGGCAAGAGGGAATTGCAAACAACACAGACAGAGCAGGTGTCAGGGAAGACAGCCTAGTTTCTCTGTAAGGATAAATACTAAAAAATCAACCTCTTTTGTTCTGGATAATTAAAAGGCTAAGAAAAAAAACTGAATTAAGCCTTAATAATCAAGAAGTACATGAATATGGGAACTAATTGACCAACTCTGAGGTGACAGCACTTAGTCCCATTGGGTAAAAGAAGTAGAAAGAGGGCAACAAAATGAAACAGAATAACTGCACACAGAAAATTCTCAAAAATTATTAAGCTTGCTAATTTAAGAGGCAACACAAAGTGTGTTCACAGGCTCAGGGGGGCTATGGAAATGGACAGATGATAAAAATTTAATGGATCAGTAAGAGAAGCTGGGACATATCTCAACTTTTTCAGGTTGATTTTAAAAGATTCACTCACCAAATATCAATGGGAACTATGGTAAGACACCAGCTGTTACGAGGATCAGTGTCCAAAGAAAGCCAGTCGTAAGAACATCTAGATGAGAATTAAAACTCTCAATGGCCTAGAAATAACAAAGGTTGGACTATATATACGAGTTGACTATATGTATCTAGGTGACTATAAATACTATAAGCTCCATAAAGGCAACCTCTATTTACCAGAAGGCTTGAACCATGTGTGTTTGTTGATGTTCAACCATATTTGAATTATAAAATTTACAACTTTCTGTGGTTCAACCAAAGAGTAAGAGCCTGAGTCCCTATTTAAAATATATTGATGACGTGAATGAATTCACCCAATTGTTTTGACTGATGCCTTTTGTGATATACTAAACATTCTGATTAATATGGAAATATGTGTGTACTCATGAACATTTTCATATTCTCGGTTGCCCTGCTTTGATCGAGCTAGACACTTTCAGGTTTAAAGCCTCCTGAACTTAAAGGAATCATTTATTCTCTACCCAAGTATACATCCTGGGATGACTATAAAACTGGTCTGGGATGAGCAACATTGTTCTCAGGGTGCCCTGCCGGTAGAGACAAGACCTCTGCACCTGAAACATGCAATGTTAACCACAAAGATTCGTACCCATATAGGAATTGAGCTTGTCTTGACTTACAAGTGGATTTGTAGACAGAGTGTAAAGGAAAGGCCTTTTTAGATGTAGGACTGATGAGAGAATGAACATGTGTCTGGGGAGTGTCCAGGCAATCATTCTAGCCACAAGAGAAATTTTGTTTTGGAGAGTACAGGTGAAAATTTTGATTAAAAAAACAAACAAACAAAACAAAAAAACAACATGAGATTTCTGTTCAAGGGCCCAAAGTCTGAGTTGAGAATATCAAATGTATTCTTTAGGCATAGAGAACCTCTGAGGTTTAGGAGTCCTCAGAGGGCATAGGAAGCCAGCAGAGATTTTAAAAGACTACGCTTTCCAAAATAAAGCATTTGTACCGTATATGGGGCTGCCCTAATTTCAGTGATGAGCAATTACATTTCCACACCTGTATTTTAAGCAAGCTCAAAGCACACATAACATATCTAGAATTAAAAGGATTATCTACAAAATAGGGTATCCTATAGTAAAACTGAATACAAACCAGATTAGTCGTTAAATATCATCTGAACTGAAAAAGAAAATTTCAGTAGCTGCCAGTCCGTTTTTTGGGACTGCCTTCCATGAAGACTGCTTGGTCACTCAGAAAACAAAGAAATATTATTTTGTGTGCTTATGTGCCCAGCATACACACATAGATGTTCATACCAATTCCTACATTTTAATGGCATTTATGACACTACAGTCAATTACTGTGTCTTCAAGGGACAGCATATGGATAAAGTATATCTTAAAATAAACATATGAAAAATTTGGCTGGATTACTTTGCAAATAGCAGTTGTGAAATACACTGGTGAAGGTCTAAAGGAAAACAAATATATATATATGTAAATATATATATATGTAAATCAGAGAGCATAGGAAAAAACAGTTTAACCACGGAGTTTCTGAGCACATACAAGGGTGTCATTATGTAGCTTCTATTAAGGTAAATGGGAGCCATGCAGCTAAAGCCTATCACTGTGCTAATTTAAAATTGAAAAAAAGGAAATACCTCCGTTTGATACAAAGGAAACCAGTGGTGAAATCTCATGTTGATTTGGAAGGTTAAATCATTATAAAATCACTTTTTCTTGCAACCATTCTTCGATTTACTGTTGATCACCTAGGATATGCCTGTGACATTTTAAGAATCCTGTAGAATGTTAGCCATAAAGAAACTCATCTGCACATACATTTTGGAAAATGAAAAGCCTAATCACAATTTCTTAGGTATAATTTCCTATGACAGGACTCATTACACAGATTTTAATTTTGGCAACAACATAATAAAAGGATGCCGATGAATTATTTTGTTCTTGTGCTTCTGTTTAAAGTTTTTTGTCACTGCAACTTCTCTAAGAGATTGAACTCCTCTATATATTCTGAGTAAGTGTATGCCCCAGAAAAGATCATACACCAAGGAAGACATGCAATCTAGGAAAATGGCTGGTTATTAACAGAGCCGTGGAGAACTTCTCACGCAACACATTCATTACTCACAGCAGGCCCCGATACTATAACCCATTGCAAAACTGTAATAATGAGAATAAAAGAAAATCAATTAAAATACAGGTGGGGTTTAGCTTCAAGAAAATTGCTGAATTTGATCTTTATCCATCCAAGCAGCTCATCTGTGGAGGGACGAAGGATGGCATGTGTATTTTAAGTAGATTCTATACAATATTCCTTTTATTGAGGTTTTATGGGGCACTTAAGTGTATTGTGACACATTTACAGATATATCAAGGGCAAAGACATCAAGGAAATGTGATGAGTATCTGCCAAAAGGGAGTAAAGAGAGCACCACTAAGACAGAAATGCAAATTAAGGGAAGATTGTTTCAAAAAAGTTTGCAAAATACTGACTATGTGCCTACATTTTTAAGAATGTTTCAGTTGCATGACATGAGGGACACAGGATGTAGCTACATCGTCACCATTCATAATCTAGAACAGTTGTTTAGAAGTCCATGAAAGCCTCTTCTTCTCTGGGCTAAAGCTTCCTCCTTGTCTCAAGGCTGCTTTGAAGGACAACTTCTAGGCCTGTCTCTGCATTAGCTGCCTTCTTCAGAACACTTTTGCCTGTTCCTGCCCCTGCTCCACTGAGGTAGGAAGCAGTGGGCCTGGAGCCTGAGTGCGGCTTTTCCATGGGGCTTCCACAGTCCCTGAGACCTCGAGTGGTACACATCTGAGCTACTAGTAGAGAAATTCAACACTCTGGACGTGTCGGCTGCTGCTGCAGTCTTCTTGGGCCGACCTTCACTCTCTTCCTCTCTATTCCTTCTCCATCTGGTCTACTCCACGAGCATTTTCTGGAAAGACTTCGGGGGCATGTCACATAATGGTTCTACGGGGAAAGTGCTCTGTGCTTATATGGAAACAAGACTCTGTCGGTCGAAAACGTCAGATGAAGGGTTTCAAAAGGAGAGTTGTTTCATTTGTCACCTAAACCCAGCCTGTGATTATTAATGAAGACTCTCAGTTGACATGGGGTCAAGAAGCTGGTGTGCCTCAGGTGGGACAGAACAAGCCAAAGCCACGGGAATTTCAGCAGAATAATCATTATCAGTAAAAGGCTTATACAAGCTTGTTATGGTGAAGAAAATTTAATAAGAACTATCTTACATGTTAGATTTATTAGGCAAAAAAATATTTTAAAATACAACTTAAAATGAGCTGAAGGGGAACTGGTTGTCAGTTAAATGGCATTTCTGAGCCAAGTGTTTGAAGATTAATTTATTCCTCAAAAAAAAAAGTGGGGGTGCTTAATGTATTCTTTTTTTCTGAAAAAAAAAAAAAAAAAAAAAAAACTTCATTCCCATTTTTATGCATTTGGAATGAACACTGTGAAAACTATGGGTAATCAATATAAATAATATTAAACAATATAATATAATATCAAAATTTTAAACCAAATGATAAACTTCACTGATTTTATTTGACCATTACCTATTTTCTTTATTGCTTTTCCTATTCCCTTAATATAATTTATCTTAAACCTCTGAATTGTAATCACAGCTTTATTTGGTAAGAGATCCCAAAAGAACAGCATAAACAACCTGATATTAATCCATGAACACAGAATCCAAGAAATAGTTTGCTCATTCATCTATCTGCAGTCATCCTTTAATATAAGAACCCCCAGAAAACTACTATATCAGCAAAATTAAAGAGAAATATAGATCCAAGAAATAATCATGATTGCTTAAAAATCTACAAGCTAAAGTATTCTGTGAAGTTTCTCTTTATACCTAGCACACACTGCAGGTATAATATATATATGTGTATGTAATACATATGTATATATTCACAGAAATATTAGTATTTGCATATATATACATATATATATGTAATACCATACATACATATAAAATCAACCTATCCATCTATCTGATTTATTGAAATGAATAGGGAATTAACTTGGGCAACTGTCATACCTAAAGATACTATATCATTACTAGGATAATAGTCATAATACTACGTCACTGACATCTTTGACAATTTGGTATTGTGTTCTTGGCCAGTATAAATTTATTCATATTCAATATCATGAAAATATTCAGTTGACTTGATGGAGGTGTTGATAGTCTCCATGGATGTGAATGTGAATGCTTTATAATAACATGAAAGACAAGTAGCCATTATATAATGTGTTCACATTCAGAAGTTCCTGCTTTAAAGCTAATGAGATCATATCATAAAATTCTAGACAAAGCACTGGCTTCCGGACACATCTGATAGGACCGTGATCACAGCTTACTCTCCAGAGCATCCAGCGCCATGTCCAATTCGTACGCACCACAGGATCCCAGCCTGACACGTTTAATGAATGCCTAGAATTACAGCAGAGGAAGCTCTTGGTCCCTACTCTTGAGCCAGGTGGCAAAAAGATCATCTGGTTCCGTAAATGAGAAAACATACACTTATCTCTTGGGCTACTAAGGAACAGATCTGCAACAAACATGGATTTCCGAGAAATAAAGCCAATCTGGGTGAGGGCCCCAGAAAAAATTGTTAGGAATAACTGAACACTAGTTAAGTCTTTTTTACATGCCCAAAATAATTTGCATGGATTTTATGGAACTGTGCAAGCATTATAGACAGAGGGATATTAGGATTTCAGATAATGAACAGCCAGTCAAAAATTATTACTCAGTTGGCTAAGTGTGAAGGAAGCTAAAACATCCTATCATCCCGAAACTGTGATGTTTTGGCCCTCTCCCTGCTGATGGACGTGTACACCTTCTACCTTGTTCTCTCCACCGATATATGGTTATGATAATCAGTGTCATACAACAGTAGATAATGTCCTTAAAAGGAACTCATCAGAATACTTATACTGGCTTGGCTATCTGAGCTGCTGAGTGTTTCAGAAGTAGGGCAAGTCTCGAAACAATAATTAAGGTCCATCTCTAGCTCCAAATGGTGCACAGAGATGTACCCACTTTTAACACTAACCTAGCAAAGATGAATGAAATCCCTTCCTTAAAAGACAATTTTGCTTCCTGCCCAAGCTTCTGAGAGGATTCTAGCATGTGCATCTTGTTATTCCCTACAATAACTTCATGCTGTGATGGAGACTATGTTTATTTGGGGGGCACACCGCTACCCACCCTTTATGTTTATGGACCCCGCTGGCTGTATTTATCCTGGGGAGTGTCAATAAGGATATCGCACTTTTTCATCCTGGAAGAAATGGACACATTTAAATCCTAACAATTGGGGCACCTGGGTGGCTCAGTCATTAAGCGTCTGCCTTTGGCTCAGGTCATGATCCTGGAGTCCTGGGATCAGGTCCCGCATCGGGCTCCTTGCTCAGCGGGGGGTCTGCTTCTCCCTCTGACCCTCTCCCTTCTCATGCTGTTTCTCTCTCTCTCTCTCTCTCAAATAAATAAATAAATAAAATCTTAAAAAAATAATAAAATAAAATAAAATAAATCCTAATAATTAATTGAGCCAATCATTATACTACGAATATGATATTTAAATGAACACAAACACAGGCGCCTGGGTAGCTCAGTCAGTTAAGTGTCCCACTCTTGATTTTGGCTCAGGTCGTGATCTCAGGGTCCTGAGATCGAGTCCCATGTGGGGATCCGCACTCAGAGAGTCTGCTTGAGATTCTCTCTCCCTCTCCCTCTGCCCCTCCCCCCTCTCAAATAAATAAATAGATTTTTATAAAATAAAGAACACAAACAGAAAGAATGAGTTAAAGTTAACACTCTTAATAAACAATCACATTGGGGCGCCTGGGTGGCTCAGTCGATGGGCAGCTGCCTTCGGCTCAGGTCATGATCCCAGGGTCCTGGGATCGAGCCCCGCATCGGGCTCCCTGCTCAGTGGGAAGCCTGCTTCTCCCTCTCCCACTCCCCCTGCTTGTGTTCCCTCTCTCGCTGTGTCTATCTCTGTCAAATAAATAAAATCTTTAAAAAAAAATTAAAAAATAAATAAATAAACAATCACACTCCAGGTTCAATGATACTGTACAAATAAAGGCAACCTAAAATGGATAAAACTAATTATCTCTATAATACATTAGATCAATCTGCAACATCTAGTTTTTCAACTTTAATAAACTAAAAGCACATTTGCTTCCACTTATATATGTATATACATACACATAAAATCTATTTGATGGGAGTGGCTATGAAAAAAACATACAACGCTGAAATACAGAGATAATTAGTTTTATCTAAGTCAGAAAAAAACGGTATGTGCAGACATTTCTTTAATACCAGCAGCCTAATTTAACAGGAGATAAAAATTGAACTCTGAAATTTTAAAATTATCTAATGGCTGCAAAAGATCAGGTCAACTAATTATTTTCTTCTCCTCTTTTCTCTCCCTATGAACTGAAAGTTATCACAGAAAAGTATGAAGGGGACTGGCCGTCCTTTTCATGGTCAGGGATGCTGAATGCCAATTATGTTTAGGAGGTTTTAACATCATGCCTCAGTCAGGTACGGTAGAGTTTTCAGACACTCATCATCTTGCTTGTCCTCGGCAGTCAGTTCATTTCAACATCAAACTAGCCCTCTATTAGATCTGTGTGAGTGTCCAGAGCTGTGCATCATGTCATGTATTAATCATTTTCGTTTCTATTGCAGTCAGCTAATTGTATTATACAAGCTGCAAATACTTGGGACAGTTATGTTTTGCCCTGAACACACAAAATAAGAAAATGCTCCTCCTTTGTCCTCAACTGTTAAAAGTTATACTTGGGATGGGAGGCATCTGGACAGACACATTATGGTCTGAAGCAGTTCTCATTCTTCCCCAAAAATCGTTACAAAGATCAGCAGGGTTAAGGGAAGTCCTGAATCTCCATCTTAGCTTTGACACTAACTAGATGTTTACTGCCAGACAAACAATTTACCCTAATATGTAGCTTCCTCATTTCAAAAAATGAAGACATTGATGCAGAATATTTTTATATACTTGATGAGCTTAAAACTACGATTAATTTGCCTCTGGATGTGAGAAACAGAAGTGAAACTTACAAATAAATCAGGGGTTCTGGAACTGGGCTAGTCTTGCCCATCACCTAAGGAGATTTAAATACTACTTCTCCCTGGCATTCAGCTCAGAACACTTAAAGGAGATTTCCTGGGGGTGGGGTCCAGGCCTTGGTAGGTCTTAAAAGCTCCCTGAATAATTCTAAGATGCAGCAGGGGTAGAGTGCCCCCAGGGTAGTTCTTAACCACAGCCCCTACTCCAAATAGAGGCCAGTGTGAAGACCCTCAGGAGCAAATTCAGTTTTATCTCGACTCTCCAGTTTTGCATTTGCTGCCATAATTTCTCTGCCATTATTATTATTTTGGACAACTTGAATTAGCTGTGTGTGTTTCAGTATTTAGGGCTGTGGTAAAATACATTCCATTGTAACTCTCAGTTTCCCTGAAATCTGACAAATAAAATGGCAGCTCCACAAAAACTCTCCTGCTTGTGCTGGAGGACACTGTCTGGGATGCTGACTGCCTTGTCAAAGCCACCTTGGCACCTGTAATGGTCCTTCCGACCCTGTGCTCGTTTAAAAATCATGATGTACGTCAAAGGAAAGACACTGAAAAGATACCATCCCTCAAGTGATTGAAAGCCTACCAACGTGTTTACTTCCTGTAAATGAGCAATTTGCCTTTCAGATTACCTGAGAAATTTCTAACAATATTTTCTGAATGGGATGAGGATGACAGGTGTCATGGAGAGAACAATGGGATCGAGTTCCAGGAACAGCTCTGCTATCGAGTTTCATTCTGTTAGTGAAGTGCTGCCTCACGTACTAACCAATAGGACAGGGATTCTGGGGCAAAGGGATCTGTGTGTCTCTCCCAAGAATGAGAACTCTGACCTCACCTGGGACAGAAGAGGTGTTGAAGTTACCTGGGCACAAAAGAATAATAATAAAAACAAATTAAATGACACAAGAGACGTTAAGCAACACATTTATTGGTCAGTGCCTCTTAGAGTAGACGCAATAGGGCACTAACTCAAGGTCTTCCTGACAAATACCCCACAGTGATGCAGAGAAAGGGTCTAAGGCAGAGAAGCAATGTTTGGCTGGAGCACTGAACAGGTGTCAAGAGAGCACCAGTTAGAAAGAGTGCTGGAGCGGGCCCCTGGGTGGCTCAGTTGATTAAGCATCGCCTTCAGCTCAGGTCATGATCCCAGGGTCCTGGGATTGAGCCCCACATTGGGCTCTCTGCTCAGCAGGAAGCCTGCTTCTCCCTCTCCCTCTGCCCCTCCTCCCACTCATGTGCACTCTCTCTCTCAAATAAATAAATAAAATCTTAAAAAAAAAAAAAAATGAGTGCTGGGTCCAGAGCTTCCCTTCCTGCCCCTGCCATTAGCCTGACGTGGGACCTAGGGCATGACACTTAACCTCATAGATTTCCGTTTTCTACTTGTTCTAGGATTCTTAGTTTTCCAGAACACAAACCACAGTTTCAGCCTTAGCCACATCAGTACCATATCTTCCGTAAACTGGACCAATCAAAAGCATATTTACAATCTCTCATTTTTTTTTTTAATTTCAAAAATCTTTGATTTCAAATCCTTTTGTCTCTTTTTGATCTTTATCAAATTTACATTTTTTCTTTAGTTTTTACATTTTACTTTTCTCCTTTCGCTTTTTCATTTTCTTGCTTGTTGCCTTTTCAACTAAGCTTCTGCATTTGAAAGCTTACCTAATTGCTGATAACCAAGAGAGAGAAAAAGATTTTCTCATAACAGAAACTGATTTATTCAGATGCTTCAAAGTTTTGTTTGATGTGAATTAGGGTGTAAGATGCAAAACATTTAAAATTGAATTTATTCTGTATTTCTATCCCTCCTTTTAAGAAATGACAAACCTATGCTGTAATTTGTGCAGATTGCTTGGTAATTATTTAGAGTCATTTTTGCTATATCCTGACATGCTGTTTTTTTTTAAAAAAAAAACAATTTTATAATTTAATTTCTACTTAATAATGTTTCTTTTTAAAATGAAAAAATAATTCTTGAGATAATTTTGTGTGAAAAAGACATGACAGGAGTTATAAAGGCCCATTCATGGAAAAATAATGAAAACATCAGACATGCTAATAAGGTTATCTTTGCCAACACTGTTCATTTTCTTTCTACTTTTCTGTACTTTTCCAGGACTTTATATCACCTAGAGTTTCTTTATAATTTCTTTTAAAGATAGAATATCTTTCTTTTTTGTTAAGATTTATTTATTTGAGAGAGAGAGAGAGTACACACACATGTGTTGGAGCAGAGGGAGGGGCAGAGAGAGGGAGAAGGATAATCTCAAGTACAGTCCCCACTAAGTGTGGAGCCCAAGGTGGGGCTCTATCTCAAGACCCCGATATCATGACCTGAGCCGAAATCAAGAGTCAGATGCTTAACCAACTGAGCCACCCAGGTGCCCCTCTATCTTTTCTTAAACATCAGGGAGATTCCAGGAATAGATGAGGTACCTAAAGGGTGAGGGGAAATGTGCAATCATGTTTATTTAACAAATTTATTTCTCGGATGCAGCATGCATCATAGATAATAACTCTCATGCTGTATGTAGAAAGCACTGCAATGTTCATCAAAAAGCAGGCCCTTGTTAATACACAGCGTCGAGTCGGTCAGGTGCCAGCCTCTAGAAGATCAAAAGCATAAGAAATCGTCCCTAACTTTCAAGACCTGCTGATTCATTCTGGAGATGAGAAACGGTAGGAAATACAACATTTCCAGTGCGACACAGGCTTAGAGTGTGGTGCGTGTGCTGAGGACGGTTCATCGGCAAGGAGGTGTTGGTCCCGACAAGCTCAATGAAGGAGGAGACACTCGCCTGGGGTCTGAACAAGCAAGGGCCATCCAGGTGGACATGTGTGGGCAGAAATGAGGACGGCATGACCCAGGCCCAGGGAGGAGGTGAACTGGGATGACCGGTCAGGTACAGGGCGGAAGTTTGAAAGGTTGAACCAAGAAGTTTCTAATCAAAGGCGGAGAACTTGTTTTGAATCACAGACACTTTCTCGAAGCTCCTCACTCGCCAATGCACAAAGCATGTCTGACAGGAGTCCCCTGCCCCACAGGTGCGTCCTAGGAAGTCAGATATTTATTGGCTGATGTGAGGTGGAGGCTGATGTGAGGACACAGAATTCATGAGAGAAGACCCACAGAGAAGCAAGGAGGACAGAAAGCATCCATCAGTGAACCCGCTAGAAATCAGGACCACCTCACCTTGTATTACTGAAATAATTTTAACCTTATGGAAAACATTACAAGATTGGCACATAGATTTCCTATATATTCTTTCCCAGATTCCCATAAATCGTACGGTCTTCTCACAGTTTGCAAGATGGGTTAGAAGGGGGTCACTGGGGGACATTCACTCTGGAGGTGGGGTCCCTGGGTGAGGAAGTCAGGCTGGTGCAGAGCTTACGCACAATGGGCCAGCAAAAATAGCTGTGGACGAGCATGACTGAGGCATCAGAGCAGAGGGATGAATGCAAGAGGCCTTTCAAAGGGGAAATGACAGGGTTCGGTGCATGGCTACCACTGGAGGACACCAAGGAACATCTGCAGTAAGTTCTCAGGGTAGGTGGCCAGGACAATGGCGCCACCACAGGGGAGTCCACAGTGACCATGACCGGGATGACAGTGGAATGTGTGCATGGGGAGGAGGCTGTTGACCTTCAGCTTCTCAGTCCACACCTCCCTCCCAAGCTTCTTTTCCACCTAGGCTCTCTCTATTCCTCCAGATCCATCAGTTGCTAGCCCTGTCTCCCCTCTCCTTGACATCCTCTTCCCTGTCCATCAGTTTATCAGTTTGCACCTGTTTATCATAATGGTCATGAAACAGGGGGAAAGGGGGTTGCTTTTTATTTTGTTTGTGGGGGAAGAGGAAGAGGAAGAGAGAATCCCAAGCAGACTCCCCACTGAGCATGGAGCCCACCTTGGGGCTCCATCCCAAGACCCTGAGATCACAAAATCAAGAGTCGGATGCTTCACTGAGGGAGCCACCCAGGCTCCCCATGAGGGACTTTATAAAATGCAAAATGACCTCACATGGAATAAACTACTTCATGGAGTAGTAAAAATATGTCCATTACGTGCTGTCAGAATAAATAATTCCAATTCTACTGGAGAGTGAAAAAGCAGGAAACAATTCCTCCGCAAATCTGAGCAAAATCCTCAGATTTCCCCCTGCCTTGGGCAGCCCTTCTTAAACATTATTATGCATCAGAATTGACCAGCGGATTTGTTCAGACAAACAGATTGCTTGCTCTGCCCCCAGAATTTCAAATTCAGTAGGTTTGAGGTGGAGCTCAAAGATTCGCTTTTCTAACAAATTCTCAGGTGATTCTGATGCTGCTGGTCAGGGACCACACTTTGAGAACCACTGCCACAGAGTGTGTCAATGAAGAGACTCCATTAATTCTCTCTAGTAAGGCAGGTACATAAAGCAAGGGAGGAGATGCAGATATTAAGAAAAGGGTTCTGTGGTGCCTGGGTGGCTCAGTCGGTGAAGCATCCTTCTCTTGATTTCGGCTCAGGTCATGATCTCAGGGTCATGAGATTGAGCCCCAAGTCAGGCTCTGTGCTCAGTATGACTCTGCCTGAGATTCTCTCTCTCCCACTCTCCCCACTTCCTTCTCTCTCAAAAAAAAAAAAAAGAGCATTCTTTATTAATTTTATTTATCCACCTTTTTAAAAATCTACATGAAGAGAATTTACCAGTAAAAAGGTGCAAACAAGAGAAGTTAGTTTTAGAGAGGTTCTCCAATATGCTGCCTCTGACAGTTTTATCAGAGTCTTTGGGTTGGGTAAAATGAGCTAAAAATAGGCTAATTGTAACTTGGCAATTTGTATTATTAGGAAACCGAGATAATCCTACATAAGGGAGGAGGAGGGTGTTTAATTGTGATATATTAACAGTTCCTATGCTTAAGTCCGCACTTATTATGAGAGCACAACACACAATGACCTATCCAAAAACTACGGCTAACTGCATTAGCACATCGACCTACACCATTTAGAAAATATGTCTGGACTTGGTCTAAATAAAGTGGATTGACAAGCATATTGACAATCAAGTCACAAAGTTTCCAAAACAGCCCCTGACCCTGCCAAGGAAAATTTAGAGGTCTTTTCTGTGATAATTCATATTCAAATAGAAGGCACATCAATTATTGTAATAAACAATGACAAAAATCAGGTAGCCGCTTTCTCACATGTTGTCCACAAGATGTTGATTTGCAGATCTTTGTGTAACAAAGTCAACAATAGACCATTCAAAACAATTTTTATTCTAAAGTGGTTTATATTTTAAATTAAGCCTAAGCCTGCGATATATATCACCAGTGTTCCTCAGATCAAATCAGACATTCATTCCTTTGGTAGTTATAAAAATAAATAAATAAATAAATAAATAAATAAATAAATAAATAAATAAATAAATAAATAAAATTGCTCCCTCTCTCTTTTGGCTATTTTATCAGATAATCATGACCATGATTTTTTTGGGAAGGGTGGAATTGCTTTTCATTTTTACTTTTTCCCACCATAAATATTGACAGTTTTTCATTATGCAAAATACTCTGTATTTAATTAACAATTAGTTTTGAAATTGAGTTTGTAGGCTTATTGATTACATATTTTAATTTTTAGAAACATGGCTATGCTCACACACATTAATGAACAAATAAACCAGCACAGTTACAATTTTAATTAGGCATTGGAAATTCCTTCCGATGATCTCTTTTTGGTCAATCCATAAGGGGTTTTATAAGCCTGCTGGCATTCTGGACTTCTGCCTGTAGCCTTGTTTCACTGCCCTGAGACCAAGGTCTTTGGCGTCCCAAGCCCAGATTTTACCCAGCAATGAGCTTTAGGAAAGGAGATCTGAGTTTGAATTATGGTTTTTCCTTCCTGTGGCTTTACGACCTTGGACAAACCATTTCCCATTTCTTGCCGTTCCTTCTCTTGCCCCTCATCTGTGAAATTACAGGGTTGAGCTAGCTAACAGTGACAGTCCTTTTACCCTTCTAATTCGAAGGCAGAATGAATATTCCGAGACCATTCTCCAGCAATGTTGTAGAGGTCTTCACCCATAGCTGGAAGCTATCCTGGTAAAGAACTGAAAAGTTCCAATTAAGGATAAATTAAGGGTTTTCAGCCTTTCTTTAAAGATGTATGGATACACTTGGCTCCAGAATATACAGTACATGATTTGATAAAATATTCACTAGAGACAGGGGTATGTTGCTGGTAAAAAGTTGAACAACTGGCTTAAAAAAAAAATGAGTTGCCATATTTGCTGGGTTTTTTTGGTTTTTTTGGTCATAAACACTCCCACTGTGGCTAATTTCAAGCTTCCAAAACAAAATCACTGAACACTGACCATGAAGTTGAGCTGAGAGCGTGTGCAGGATTGGTGGGCTGGCCTGAGGCACCTTCAGGTCACAGAGACCATTAACACTTAGAGTCCAGGACCTACATCCAGTGCTACTCCCAATTTTTTGTGAGATTTTAAGCAAGTTATTTGATCTTCTTTGACTCTTATCTAAAATAGGATCATTTTCTGGGGCGCCTGGGTGGCTCAGTCTTTAAGCGAGCCCCGCATCAGGCTCCCTGCTCAGCGGGAAGCCTGCTTCTCCCTCTCCCACTCTCCCTGCCTGTGTTCCCTCTCCCGCTGTGTCTCTCTCTGTCAAATAAATAAAATCTTAAAAAAAAAAAAAATAGGATCATTTCTTACCAAATTTTAGAATAATTTCTTATCTATCAAGTGTGGGAATAGCACTTACTCTATCTTCTGTGGCGACAGTATATCATATAAAAGCATCTCTCAAATAAATAAATCTTTAAAACAAAAAACTTACATTTTAAATTAATCAAACTATAAATTCATCTGGAAGTCACATCAGAAGTAGGACCGACAGAGAACCAATTCGTTAAGTCCATGCTTTAGTGATGTCAAACAACATGGTCACATGAAAACTGTGTACAAAGCTTTTTCACAAAAGCCAGGAATATGTGGAGCTGCAGATTCATGACATAGAGTAGTGTCCCCTGAAGTAAGAGGACCTTTATGTCTCCAGCCTTATTAGCACTTTCAACTCCCACCCCCGGAAAATACAACCACCTGTGAAGTTACAGCTAACCTGTGACAGCTAGATGTCCAACCACTAGAAACCCCCTCCCTGGGCCTGCTGTAGCTTTAGCAGAGAGATGACAAGGCGTCAAGAAACAAATGGTACAGAAAACTGACAAGACAGCCATCCTTTGCCTATATACCGAACACAACTGAGCTTAACTGGTTTTTAGGCAAGGGCGTTGTATCCAGCAGACTGGGACTAGCTGAGATCCCACGCCCTGCTTGTCTTTTTTAAAGAACTCCTTGGGTCACAAATCACAGGGACAAACATGAAGAATTTTGACAAGTGGTACGCTTGCTCTGGCATAAAATATATAAATGCACAGCCTTAGTCAGAGAGTGAAAAGTGGTTAAGTCATTTGAGATGGGCGGAAGACACTGTTTTCAATGCCAGGTCTTACTTAAGAGCCAGACCCCATATGAAACTCAGTAAAGCAGACGATTCTAAATGCGGAACTTCCCTTCTAAGTATTATGTTCAGTGTTTTATTGTGTTACTTATTGAACACGCTTACATATTGCCATGAGAATTTTAATTATCATGGTCACAATTATGCCAAAGAGTTATTGTAGTTCTTTTAAATCTGTGACTTTTAAAAACTTATTGCACATTTCAGTTTGGGGGGGTGGGAAAGGGAGAGCCGCTGTGGATTATCTAAGGACCATTTGTAAAGCAAATGCTCAAGAGCAGTTTGATTTTTATACTGAGGTGTAAAATTGAAAACCATTATGGAGGGACAATATTTTGTTTTATTAACCTACGTTTTTCTGCTCTCAGTATTACCATCTCTTCTCACCCCAATTCCATCAGAGAATTGGCCCTGTGTTCAGTGAATCGACAGAGGGATTTGGCTGGGCAGAAGACAGAAATTCTCTGCAATTCTCCCTGGCCATGTGTTTCCAAACCTTAGGCTGTTTAAAGTACTTACAGAACTAGTAAGAGAAATAGGATCAGGACAGAAAGCAAATGTCTTGGACAAAACCACATGGGAAGAAGGGCTTCTAATCAGATCAAAGACATGTCAGGGGGCGAGGAACATGGAGAGGGGATGTTTGAGGAGAGAGTAGGGTGTTTGGTAGACTCACTGGGGGCACTGCTGGGGACAGGGAACAACGGTGTGGTGCATGTGGGCACATGGGACCCAGGCTAAATATCAAAGACAGATGCTTGCTCCCAGTATGGAAAATAACAGCCAAGTGCTACTGGTGACCATGTTGATGGTCATCTTAGTTGTCACGTGGGTGGGCAGGTGGCTCCAGTACCAGGTGAGGATGGGAGGGAAAAGGAGACGGAGAGTGGGACTTGAACAGAGGCAGGAGAGGCGTGCAAAGCAAAAGTTCAATTATAGAAAATCAAGGGAGTACAGTTTCTTGTCCACCCAAGATGGCAGCACACGATGTGTATCTGTCTTATAATATATGTATCTACTCTGTGAGCGCAAAATGAAATGTTATTCCTCTTTTAATAATTTAAAAATAATAAATCAACAACATGCTTATGAAATAGTAACACTGTTTAGATCCCAGGGCAGTTACAGACTTCTGGGAGCCCCAGTAAAAAGCCGTTTCCTTAGAAGACAGACATTATTTGAAAAACCAATACACTTGATAAACTACTTGAAAATATGTATCAAGGGCAAATAAGGGTTATACATTTTCTTAGTCTTATGTCTTACATCATAATGTTATGATGTTTAAGAAGGCATGAAAAATGGTGTTAATATTATGGGAAGGAGTATTAAAAATTAAATACTATTATTTAAATAGCCAGTAACCAATTCTCTCCAGGCTGGTGAAAATCCAGCAAGGGAAAAATAATAATTATAATTAATTAAATGAAAAGAAGCCTTTTGATTCCTAATGTCATTAAACTAGCGTCTTAAAGTGGCAAAGTCTACTACAATAACCATCCCTCACATCTAAACAGAGCTTTAGAAGGTGCTTGTACAGGCAAGATCTGCTTCTATCTTCATAACTGGGTCAGATGTATAAATAAATAATTTCAGTAGTGATAAGTGCTACAAAGAATAATAGTAGAGGACCAGCAGACTCCGTGAGAGAGAGAGAGAGTGTGTGTGTGTGTGTGTGTGTGTTGCTATTTAGTGGTCAGGAAAAAAAAGAAGTGACATTCTTGCAGAGTGGAAGGGAACACAGGGAAGAGTGTTCCAGAAAGGGAAGAGCAAGTATAGGATCAGGGATGCCAAAGAAGGGGAGTCTGGCCATTAAGATGTAAGTGACAGGCCATGGGGTCAGAGAGGCACTCGAGTAGACTGACTGTTGTGGGTCAAGTTCAGGATGTTACATTTTTTTTTAAAGATTTTATTTATTTATTTGAGAGAGAGAATGAGAGACAGAGAGCACGAGAGGGAAGAGGGTCAGAGGGAGAAGCAGACCCCCCGCTGAGCAGGGAGCCCGATGCGGGACTCGATCCCGGGACTCCAGGACCATGACCTGAGCCGAAGGCAGTCGCTTAACCGACTGAGCCACCCAGGCGCCCCCAGGATGTTACATTTGAATCTGGATGTGATCACGAGTCACTGAAGAGCCTCAAGCAGGGCGCAAGAGCCGAATTAATTTCTTAAAACATGACTGAGCTGTGGTGTGGGTAAGTGATGGTGGCAGAACCAGAGGGAAGCAAGGAGACCTCCACAGTAGTAGCCCTGAGAATGGTGGCTTCTGCTGGGGGTGGGGGGGGGTGGAGCGGTGGAGGTGAAAACCAGGGTTGGATTCGGGATATATTTGGATGGTAGAGTCAACAGGACTTGCTGGGGCATCAGACACGACAGGTGGGGGAATGAGCAGAGTCAAGGGTCTGAACAGCGGAGGAAATGGGAGTGCCATCTGTTGAGGCAGAGGAGATGGGAGGTTGAGGGACAAAATAAGAACCCCTTTCCTCTGAATGTTCAGAACAGCGACCATCCTACCCTCTGCACATTAACTTCAGTGCACGTAGCAGAAATACTCCCAGCACTTCCACTGCTTCTAATGCATAGGTATGACCTGTCTAGAGAATGACACTCAAGGTCATTTGCTTTGGGGTCTAGATCCGTGGAATTGTATCTGCCTGTTCTCTCGAATGTTCTGTAGCTGACTTGTTGATTTGGGAAGGGGGGTTACTTCCTAAGGATTAAAGACCTTCGGACTCTGGCTGTCCTCAGCACGGATAATGCACCGACTCACATGGGCCTCATCAGCCCTGTGCCAGAGTGATGCGCACCCAGGGAAGAAGGTTAGCTGCACCTGTTCAAAATTTTAAGTCTCGGGGCGCCTGGGTGGCTCAGTCAGTTAGGCATCTGCCTTCGGCTCAGGTCATGATCTCAGGGTCCTGGGATCGAGCCCCGCACTGGGCTCCCTGCAACGTGGGAAGCCTGCTTCTTCCTCTCTCTCTGTGATCTCTCTCGCTTTCTATCTCTCAAATAAATAAAATCTTTTAAAAAAAATTTTAAGTCTCTCACCTACACAGAAGAACTTGGATTCAACTCTGAATCCGACTTTTTTTTTTTTGCCTTACTGAATTTAAGTTAAAAAACAAAACAAAACAAAACACCACTATGAGAGGAGGTAATCAATTATAGTATTGAC
Source organism: Mirounga leonina (assembly GCF_011800145.1). Lineage (NCBI taxonomy): Eukaryota > Metazoa > Chordata > Mammalia > Carnivora > Phocidae > Mirounga > Mirounga leonina. Next base: position 13,048,603 of record NW_023270380.1, on the reverse strand, counting down.
TGGGGCTCACTGCTGTAGCGATCTCTCCCTATTTGAGCAGAGTGATTCTGAAAGGTTCTTCTCATTTGTCTCTAGTTGATCTTGAAAGCTTCCTGACATTTGCTCCCATGAACTTAGAAGCATCATTTGAAATTACAGGAAATATGATGAAGCTGGGCAGGCTTACACCAGCATGCTGTGGGTTTGCGAACATCAAGTGGCAAACTGTGAATGGTCAGCATCTCCCAGCTGGGAAACACTAGATCATGCACTCAAGTCAGGGACCTTGAGAAAAGAGCTAAATCCATAGCGTGACCACTTTAAAGATGGATTTTAGTATTGCCTATCTTGCCCTTTACCTAACCAGAGAGGCATGTGTCCGGAGGGGTTTGAACATCTCTTCCAAACAGAAATAACTCCTCTTAGGGCAAAGGGAACAAACGGTTCCATGTGAATTTATTGCTGTCCTCTCTAGGATCTGAAGTACAATTCCCCAGAACTTTGGTACTATTGTTTACTTAAGAAATCTTGAAACCTCTAGAAGTTTGAATCCCTCCATGATGCCTCAAAAGCTTTTGCATTCATGATGTTCCGTTGAATGAGGAAGGGTTCACACTTTATGCATTTTAACAAATTCATGTTCAGTAAATCTTGTTTTACTCGCTGTGTACTTTTCCTTCTTATGTGAAATAGCCTTTACCACTTGCTAATGTTGCTCATTCCCATCCGTTCTTCAAAATCCACCTCGACTCGCTTTTCCCTGTGCAATCTCTTTGACCCCTTCACATATTTGCAATGCTTGAAGTCTGGGCAGATCATCTGAAAATTGGATCATCTAGTTGAATTCTCTTACATGTTGACGTCTTATCTCAAATTGAATATTATGGCCACATACTATCTGTCACACACCTGCATTTTGATTTATTCACTATTTCTCCCTTGGTATACATTAAGATTGCTTCACTCAGCTATGACTTTATAAAGGTGCCACGGAGAAGGTGAGACATGCCATTCCATCCCACTAGAGAACAGGGCGATATGCTGGTCATAAGGTGGACTAAATATACAGAGAAATCCCCCCTAGTGTAGAAAACCTAAAATTGCTAGGTTAAAAAATATATTTAGAAAGCATATCTGAACTGCTGGGAGAAAAAGGGAACCATGTGGAATCCAGAAATAGGGAGCAGATATAAGCAAACTCTAGAGCTGCTGATGTTCCTGGGAATACTGGCTGAAGACAATGGAATATTTTTGAAGTTTGCTTTTTAAAAGCCAACTACATAATCGGGAGAGGTACAGGTATGTGATAAAACTAAAAGGAAAGCAAGAAACTTCTTAAAAGAAAAGTTCAGAGAAATCATGACTTTAGGGTGGGAGATCAGAGAAGAAGACACAAGACTCAAAAGTGTGAGTGATGCCCTGCAGCAGCTCTGTTCAATCCAGATACAACAGGGGCCAGAAATTCAAACCACTAGTGCAATTTTCTAGTAAAATTGCAAATAAAATTTTAAAAGTAAAAATAAAATTTATTTTAATATTTTCTTTAACCCAGTATATCCAAAATAGGGCCATTCAACATGTAATCACTATAAAAATGACTCCCGGGATAATTTCCCTTCGTGGAGCTTGACACTGACACACACACAATCTGGTTAATATGTTTTACTTACGGCGCATCTCAATTTCAACTGGCCACGTTTTCTTTTTTTTTTTAGATTTTATTTATTTATTTGTCAGAGAGAGAGAGAGAGAGAGAACAAGCAGGGGGAACAGCAGAGGCAGAGGGAGAAGCAGGCTCCCCGCTGAGCAGGGAGCCCGAAGTGGCACTCGATCCCAGAACCTTTGGGTCATAACCTGAGCTGAAGGCAGACCCTTAACCAACGGAGCCACCCAGGCGCCCTACAACCTGGCCACATTTTAAGTGCTCAACAGCCATGTGCCTTGGCTACTCCAGTGGACCACAGTTTTTTATCTTAAGATTAATGGTATCTTGTTATTTCTTAAGCTGTGCACACCTTATCTATTACTTGCATATCACATTATTTTTAGGTACAAGGAAAATACCTTAATATTTACAGCCACTTAAAAATGAAAGTGTTCTTTCCCCCTAAATTCTAGCTGTGTTAATACTATTGTTCTCCTTCCCTTCCTTCCTCCCACCCCCCCCGCTCTGTCTCTCCACTCCCACCCTCTCCCTGCTCTTGTCACATTCTCACATCATTTATGGGATGTGCTTTATATGACATCTTCGATTATGGAGGATTCTGACACATTTATTTCTTGGATCTGCTATTCTAAAGCCTTTCAGGAAAGTTCCTTTTGTCTCGTTGGCATACCCACACACACACACAAATCTATCATGAACTAAATACGGGCTATTTTTTCCCATATGACATGGCACCAAATAGGCATTCTGGAAAACAGCATTTAAAAAAAAAAAAAAAAAAAGAACAGGGGCGCCTGGGTGGCTCAGATGGTTAACCGTGTGCCTTCGGCTCAGGTCATGATCCCAGAGTCCTGGGATCGAGTCCCGCATCAGGCTCCCTGCTCCTTGGGAGCCTGCTTCTCCCTCTGCCTCTCTCATGAATAAATAAATAAAATATTAAAAAAAAAAAACCATGACTAAACTAGGACTCTAAAAGCTGAAAAGGAAAAAGCAGCTTCTGGGTGAGCATTTGCAACGATGATGGCAAGAGTATTTTAAATAGAAAGCTCTTAAGAGAAAGCAGCGTTAGGATATTGAACATAATAAAAGCCCTTCCTTTCTCACTCCAGTCCATTTAGACTCAGTTTCTGCAGATGCTCATGAACAATGCAGACTTGGGAGGGTCCATGTGCAGACCCCAAAGTGTCGGAGCAAAAATGGCAGAACACAACTGAAGTCAGCAGATAATGTGCCCGTGGGACATAGCCAGTAAGCTGCCTGTTTTTGTTTGGTACATGAACTAAGGGTGGTTTTACATTTAACAAAAGATTGAAAATAATCAAAAGAATATCTTGTGACACATGTAAATGACGTAAAATTCAGATTCCAGTGTCCATAAAGTTTATAGGCACACAGCTATGGCCTCTCATTGACGTACTGTCTCTCAGCGGCCAATGGTGAATAGTTGTGGTGGAGACTAGTTAGCCCAGGGAGCCTAAAATTTTTATATTTGATCCTTTAAGCAAATGTTTGCCCATTCCTCGTTTAAATCACCATTTTGCCCAGACAGTGATCAATTTTCCATATAAGGACCAAATAAACAATACAAGATAAACTTTCTGAACTATGGAAAGCATTATTAGATAATGGGAGAGTGATCATTGAGCGTTATGGGGGTTTATTTCCTGGATTCCTGCCTTGAGCTATTGTCAGTCATCTTGGATTTGCCCAATTCAGGAAAAGGAGAGACCAGTTCTGGCCATGGCTCTGCCATCACCTAACCTTGTCTTTGACCTCGAGAGCATCAGAGCCTCTAGGAACTTCTGTTGATTTCTAAAGCAAAAGGATGAAGTTAGATCACTGTCATGGTCCTTCCTAGTTTTATGACAAATTATGGAGAGAATTACTTAAGAAAGTAGTCAAAATAACAGACAACCAGGGCACCTGGGTGGCTCAGTCGGTTAAGCGCCCAACTCTTGATTTCGGCTCAGGTCATGATCTCAGGGTCCTGAGATCAAGCCCCGTGCTCATTAGGGAGCCTCCTTGGAGATTCTCCCTCCTCTCTCCCTCTGCCCCCCACCGCTTCTCCCCCTCTTCCTTCTTTAAAAAAAATAAATAAATAAATAATAGACAACCAATGCTGATGTTAACTAGATCAGTTTTGAGCCCTGGCTCTATGTCTGCAGAGGTGGACGAAAACTTAACACACCTGTTATAGGTTCACTGAGATAATACACTGGGGATCTGCTGGGTAGAAAGCAAGCACTTACATATAAGAGCAGCTGCCGAGCTGAACCACAACATTCACAGATGCAGTGATCCCACAGGGTCTGGAGCAGAGAAGTCACTGTCTTGACAACAAATGGAGATGTCCCCACCAAGCACAGGTTCCCTGGACAGGAGGGCCACACTGCGCCTGCCTATTGGCTGCCATGTGGACGGAAAGTCTGAATTTCAGCCTCTGATTCCTAACATTATTATTATTATTATTGAACTCCAAAGCAATTACCAGGTGAAAAGAAACCAACTGACCTCCAACCCCTCACCAGCTGGTGCTGTATCATCCACGGGAATCATAAAACCATGGACAGTTTCTGAGCAAAACTCCTTAGACAAAACAGTTCCAAATAAAGACATTATTTTGAACATACAAATAGATCCATGAAGAATAGGATTATTTAAAATAAAACTGTCAGGTCACAATTTGGGCTTTTTTTGCCTGGATCTTTAAGGAATGAAGTATAATCTAAGAGCAGTCAGTATTTAGGAGAACGAAAGTTTCTAAGTAAATAGTTTGGTAAGAATGCATCACCTTAGCAACAACACATTCCATAATTCCCTGTGATTGACACTGGGATACTATTCTAATAAAATCAGCCCATTTTTTTCACTGCTCCAATACTTTGCTTGAAGATGGGACAGAAGAAAATGATTTCCGGGAGATCGATCAATTACAGTGAAATTTCAGACTTGAACTGACTCACCCCTAAACACACTTATTATTTTCGCCTGATTTCTACATACACTCATCCATAGACACCCCTCACCATCCCCAAAGCTCACTCTGGAATAAAGGATTTGAACATGATGAAGAGTCAAGGACAGTCACAAAGACAGAACAGAGCTATCTATGTGGAAGAATCGCATGGAAATACTCCTCTCTCACCAGACTACCTCCTCATCACTCTGCATCTCCCAATGAAGGCAGAAGATCAATGTGATTACCAAGCAACGTTTTCAATCACAGCCTTCAAACTACATCAGAGTTAAATTTCCCCACGTATTTTTATGATTGGTCCGTCTCCATGTCTAGGGGATGGTTTGAACATCTTTTGGAGAAAGGAAAAGTAAAATAGTACTGAGTTGGGAAAACATATAAACCAGAAAACACAAATCTAGGTAGGTGTTCAATGCCGTATGCAAAAATTCCTCAAAGGTCAGTGCTTACGTCCTAATGTGAGGTTAGAAAAATTCCTGAAATTATCTATTGTCACCGACCTACAGAACTAACAGATAACAACCATGAGCTTTCTGAATCTCTCTTTAAAAGGAGTCGATTCAACTAGGAATAACTACAAATAATCCCAAAAGGAACTGGAAATTCCTCTTAAGTCCCAATCTCTTGGCTACATGCAAATTTTTCTGCCCCTCCAGCTACATCAGAAGTATATTGATTAAATTACTACAAAGAAAAAAAAATAGTTATGGTATTTTGCATACCAAAGGGCACTAAAAGATTTAATAGCCTTATGGTACATGCAGAGGAGTATAAAAAGAGCAACTTAAAAAAAATTATTCACACCACTTTCATTTATAGTAGTGAAATGACTAATTACTTGCCAAGCTCTATTTATAGAGAATTCTCTTCAAGAAGCTCAAAGTATTTTATAGATCTCTCTAATTGATCTTTTCCCTTTTACAGATGTTAGTTATTTGTAAAATTAGAATTGCCAGGGAACAAGAAGTCAAGGCAAAGAGACGTGAACTGATAAATCAGCCAAGTTAAGGGGTAGAGTTCAGAGGACAATTCTGTTGTGTTCTGTCTCCTCAGCCACGTTCTCTATTGTTTTAAAATATATCTGGGGATAGTAGAAAGTAACTCACAATGCTCAATCCTAACCATTTTTTAAATAGCTTTATTGAAGGATAAGTGATATATAAAAACTGCACATATTTTATGTGTATTATTTGATGAATTTGGACATAGGCATTTTCAACAACTAGTTTTATTTTTAAAGATTTTTTACTTATTAATTTGAGAGACAGAGAACACAAGCAGAGGGAGGAACAGAGGGAGAGGGAGAAGCAAACTCCCTGCAGAGCAGAGAGCCCAACGTGGGGTTCGATCCCAGGACCCTAAGATCATGACCTGAGCTGAAGGCAGACACCTAACCAACTGAGCCACCCAGGTGCCCCTCAACAAATAATTTTAAATACAGCTCATGTGGCCCAGCAGCTTAGTCAAAATTTATTATTACCAAAAAAAGATTATCAATTTTTCATACCAATTATAGGATTAAAAGAAATTTTGAGAGATCAATTATTCCATTAGCTTATTTTCATTCATTTACTATGCATCAAGTACTTATCAGCAAAATAAACATGGTCCTTATCCACACTGAGCTTCTGATTACAGCCTTTAAATAACCTTCCCTAATTTTACATGTCTAAAGAAGATTCCACACTTTTCAAAAGTAATTCATCCCAATGTTAACAGCTTTTAAGGGACAGAAAATCCTTCCATATCTGACATGAATCTTTCATTCTATAACTCCACTCAGTTCCTGCTGAACATTCCATGGACACAAAGATTAGGTCAATATGCAAACATCATTCATAGGATTCTAGAGTATGATTTAATTTCCCCCAACCTCCTCTCCTCTAGACACAAGGTCTCCTCTAAGTATCATAGTGAATTTTTTCCTGGCTTTTCATCATATCACAATAATTTGTTTATCTAAGAATATTTACCGTGCGTGCATGTGTCAGGTACTATACTAGACTTTGACCGTGTAACTGATTACTGCACAGACTGAACTTTCTCTCCTCCTGTGATATGCAGAATGCTGCAGTAATTGTTTCTCCCTTGTTGATAAAAAAGAGAGTGGCTCATATATGTTTAAAACTCTAAACTTGGGTGGCTCAGGCGGTTGAGTGTCTGCCATCAGCTCTGGTCATGATCCCTGAGTCCCTGGATGGAGTCCCGCATGGGGCTCCCTGCTCGGCGGGGAGTCTGCTTCTCCCTCTGCCTCTGCTCCTTCCCCTGCTCATTCTGCCTCTCTCTCTCTTTCAAATAAATAAATTAAAAATCTAAAAACAAAACAAAACAAAACTCTAAACCCCTATTCATTGTTTTATATTCGTCCTCCTATATATTCTATTTTAATATATACTATATAAAATGAATTACATATGTAAAAACATATATTTAAGGGGCACCTGGGTGGCACAGTCGGTTAAGTGTCTTACTTTTGGTTTCAGCTCAGGTCATGATCTCAGGGTCTTGAGATGGAGCCCCACGTCGGGCTCTGCACTGAGCGTGGAATCTGCTTGAGAATCTCTCTCCCTCTCCCTCTGCCACTCCTGCTCTCTCACCCTCTCTCATCCTCTCTCTAAAATAAATAAATAGATCTTTAAAAAATGAAATTAAAATAACATTTAATATACATAAAACTGTATCTAGATATAGATAGATAGCAACGTGTTATTTTAAGTTTAGTACAATGTGTCCATAGTGACTTACACTTACCTAAATCTATGTTAACCAAGATATTGGATTCTTTAGTTACAAAAGATTTTATCATCAGGTTCAGAATGAACTGCCCCTTACCAGAATCTATGACATTAGATGTCATTTGACGTCTCTGGATCTCAATTGAATCATCTATAAAGGTAGCATATACCTCATGGGTTTGTTGTAAAAATTAAATGAGATCGTTAAATTCTAAGTGCCTAGAACAGGGTAAAAATACAATAAATGTTAAGTTTTCTTTCTTTTTGTCTGTGGGGCTAAGATTGCAATCAACTGTGAACTCATCTAATCATTTTGTCACCTGGTAAGATATCGGCTAGTTTTGTTGAGACACATAGTGGAACTTCCCATGCTCAGCGAAAAAATAAAAGAAAGGTGAAATTATTTTAAAATCGTTGGTTTGGCTGTTCCTATATCAACAGTGACAACAGGTATATGAAACTTTGGGGGGATAAGATTATATTTAGAGTTCAGGAAGTGTATAATGAGATGCCCGGGGATTCAAGTTAATGAGAAAATGAGCTGCACTCTACTCTCAGGAGTGAAAGTACTACTTGGAAAGAATTTAATTGAAGTTATTTTTCATTTTCTATAAAATGACATTGAATAATGCAAAGTTTTATTCAAATAGATCTAAATAACAGGACCCAGATTTTCCTCTTACGCTTTTCTCAGCTTTTCTCCAAATGTCAGAAAGTTCTTAGATTTGTGGTACCTTGGAAAGAGAAAATAGTGAAGCATAAAACACTCAGTTTTCAGTCCTTGTTCTGCCATGAATGAATTGTGCGATATCAGGCAAGCTATCCCAATTTTTTGAGACCTGTCTCTAGAAAATATGGAAAATATATACTTTACTCTTAAGGTAATTGAAAAGGTTACATGGGAATGTACATAAAGCCCTCAATACTGTTCTCCTGGTCATTTCCACCTCCCTTGATAACTATTCATCTGGAACAAGGGCCACATCTCAAGTGCATTGCGAAATAGTGTATGTCACCAACCTAGCTCAGTGTTTCAAGTTGAATGGCTCAACGTCATCCATAAAATATTGCTATCAGAATAATAAAAAGGTTTGGCTTTACATATTTTCCATGCTTCCTGAATTATGGAGCGCATGCTTCTCCTTCAAAGGCTCCTGAAGCACATGACTTCCTTTCACATAAAGACTAACTTAAGCAAGTTCTTCTTTTGAACAATGAAGCCAGATTAAAATACATTTCCCTTTCAATCCTTATAGCCAAGAATAATAGCAGAACCATGAGAAATTTCAAAGAGCTGATTATTTTGTTTGGCAATCAGTCATCCTTGACCAGCCTTTACAATTATGAGGGATGTAAAATTAATAAGCCAATATGTCATTCTTCTTTTGACATACAAATAAAATTTAAGAGATGCTGACAGCTAAATTTTTCCATTTGCCATCACTTCTAATCCACTCCCGGAGTATTTTTTCGCTCCTATTTCCTCTTCTGCATTTTATGCTCACTGCCCTACTTTGGGTCCTCATTATCTTCTGCCTGCATGCGCCAATTTCAGGGACTTTTTTTTCTTGCTTCTCAGCATCTATTCTCAAACTCCCCCATCCATTTTTTTTTTTTTTTTTTACTTTGCTGATAGTAGAGCAAACTTTCTCAAAGACAGCTCAGACCCTTCTGTAGCTTCACAACTCAATGTCAGTGGTCTAAAACTCAAGGAGCTAAGACCCAGAAGAGAAGGAAAGCAGAGAGAAATCAGCTTGGCCTCTGCAGTCTGAGTCATTTGATCATTCCTTAGTGGAGCACCCAGCAGAAAATGGCAGCAAAAACCAAAGAAATTAGAAGGGCATTAGGCAGCGTCACAATTTCGGGGAGACAGAAATCAGAGTTTAGGGCCTGCTAAGTAGGCGGTGCCCTGGAGATTATGCCAGACTTCCCCTGAGGTCTGAAAGGGCTGCACCCTGAGTAAGAGGAGGCAGAAATATATCAGATTTTATAAAAATGAAAACCCAGGCTTGAGTAAGCTCCATCTCTGACCGGGTTAGACTGACCTGCCCTTTCTGAAACAGCCTTCCAGATGAAAGTGAAAATCCTCTTTGGAGGAAGAAAAGATTAACAAGAACTTCTTAAAATGTTCCCATATACAATGGTGAAAAGTCAATAGGATGTTATCAGGCATGCAGGAAACAGGCCCAAGTGGAAAAAATAAATATAGAAACAGAGCTATGGGTGGGCTGGATAGGAGAATTATGAGACATCAACTTAAAAAAAAAAAAAAAAAAAAACTTGATTAGTATGTTCAAGAAAACAGAGACCAAGGCCAACAAATTCAATGCCATTCTACCCATAGCTGATCCTGTCTGAGTCTTGTCCATCTCAGTGAATGGCACAACCACTGAAGTAGGAAAACCCCAGCAGGCATCTATAGCTCCTGTCTTGCCTTCAGTCTCCAAATCCAATCCCAAGTGTCCATTCCCTAACGTCTGCTCCTGTCCCCCCAGCTGGCCCTGCCCTTCACCAGCATCATCTGTCAGCTGGGCCTCCTGGGACAGCCCCCTACTGGTCTTCCCGAAGCCATTCTTGCTGTCTTACCACCTATCCCTCACATGTCAACCAGACGGAATGATTTTCCTAAAATCAGACCATGCTCCTCTTCTACTATTGATGCTCCAATAGCCTCCCATTTTTACTAAGAATAAAACGGAAACAGTTGTCTGTGGCCTGCAAGGGTCTACATGATTTGGCCTTGTCCTCATTCTTCTGTTCTAGTGGTTCTCAGCCAGGGCTGATTTGGCAGTATTGGGGATATTCTGGTTGTCACACTGGGAGTGGGAGGAGGCTACTGGTATCTACTGAATGGAGGCCAGGCATGCTTCTAACCACACTCTAACTCAGAGGACACCTCCTCCCAACAAAGAATGCCAACCCAAAATACTAATTGTGCTCAGGTTGAGAAAGCTTCATCTCCTATGACAGTCTATCAATTGTCACTTTGTTCTAGGTCATCTGCTTTCTCTTCCTTCTCAGAGCAAACTCAACCCATGCTTATCTCCAGGCCTTCTGAACTTGTGACTCCCTCCCCCTGGAAGCCTCTGCCCTCCAATCTTCATGGGGTTGGCCTCTTGCACCATTCAGGTCCTGGTTCACATGACCTCCTTCCAGAGACGCCTTCTGTGATCATGCCCTCCAAAACACGGCCCTCTAGGGCCTTCAGTTGTTCCTTCACAGCTCTCTTCTTAACCCACAGCTTACTCATGTGCATTCATCTCGTCTCCTCCCCCACTAAAATGTCAGCCCAACCAATTCACAGACCTCCTGCATTGTATCCACCCCACTATTTTCAGTGCCTCCAATGGAACTGAGCTCATGATAACAGTCAAAAACTATTTGTTGAACAATTACCAAGTCAACATATGTCTTCACTGACGGCAACAGTTACAGCCAAACTGCACTTCAGTCCCAGGACCTGGTCTGCACCCAATGGGTAGTCATTCTTCTGGATGTTTCTCCTTCCTATTTAAGCCTCTCAGAATTCAATTCCATGTCACTGGAACCCGGTTGTGTCTTCTACCATATTATATATTGAGTATTCATTACATGCAAAGAATTGTTCTGGGCATAACACAGTCACATACATGGCAGATTCCAACAGAGGAGGAGACAGATGAGGACACTTTGGCAACGTTCTTGAAATGATACAGCAAGTCATTTTGAAACAGATGGATAAATAAGAATTTTACTGTAGCCACTAATTTCACACAAATGATCTTTTTTATTTTTTATATTTTTAAGTGCTTAGACTTAAATCCCTAAATAAATTTCCACCAATGAGAAGTTTGAGTCAGTTTTCTGAAGCTTGAAAACCTGGGGACAGTCTTCTCCTCTGTGATGTGTGACCCCTGACCAACCCTTCCCAAGACAGATCAGATCCACCTAAATTTTAAAACCATGGAGGCCACTCATCCTCCTTCTTCCTGACTTCTGCAAATGCCTAGCAACTGCATCATCAGTGGTTGCCATCTTGCCACACATACTTTCACATTTTGCAGATCTCAACTGGGCTCATGTTTAGGTGAGCTATAGGATGGCTTCATCAAGAATACATACACCATGCTTTGCCCTTAAGTTCCGAAACAAACTCCTGCCTTTCTTTGAACTAAAAAGAGGTAATACACATTTTACTTGGATGGTGATCCTTGGGGCCACACCCATGTTTTGAACATTTTGTGATAAACTCTTATTGGGGTTTTTCTTTGTGATTCATTAAAAGCATAACATTCATACCAAAGGGCACACATGTAAGTACACAGCTCAAGAAAATTCCAAACAATGAACATAATAATGTAACTACCACCCAGACCAAGAAATGGGAAATTTCATTTTTTCCTTATCGTCTTTCATCTGAGTATAATTTGTATATGTCTACACACACACACACACACACACACCCTTGCTACATCTGCAATGGACTTATAAGCTGTTTGTCTCTAATGAAATTATAGAAATAGAGACCATAACTAAGTTCCTTTAATAATGCTATTAGCTGGTAATTCTGTATTTCCTGTTTATAAAGTTTTATTTTAATTATTATTTATTACAAATTGCATGTTACCAGTGCAGTCAGCACATAAGTAAATTGGAGATTAGCACATATAATGAAATCATAAAACCCAAGTGTTCTATTAAATTACAGTGAGGAGCAGGAAGTTCTTTTCTTGTTTTCCAAATGGAACAGCCTCAGCAGATTGAAGATCAGATAGTTCTATATCAAAGTCAAATTAAATTGGGGGGGAAAATGCCTTGGACCTTAGTATGGACTTGTGTTAAAGGACCCCCAGGAGCTTGTTATAGGACGTGGGAACTTCTGAAATGGCTGGTAAAGATTTTTCTTTTCTACAAAATGCATATAGGATTCTCAAAATATGATGGATGTCCCTTGTTTTTTTAAACAAGATACACCCTATCCTTCCCACAGAGAGGTGTGTTATCTGAAAGAAGGAAGGAAAAACACACAACATTTACAACATTACAAAATGTACATCTTAAAGCCCCTTTAAGCTGCCTGATTGTTTTTACTTCTTTCCATAAAAGCACAAGGATTATCTTGCACATTTGTTTTCCAAATATAGTGCAACAAAATGGTGATGGCTATTACCGTTTCTGTCCTTAAAGCAATGACAAAAGGATGTCAACATCTGCTTTGACTTGGTAAGCTCTGTCATTCAAACTTGCAGACGCTGAGCTGTGGGTGGGGTGGCCGGCACCCGCTCTGCCCCAGTACCTCAGTGGCTTAGTGATCCAGGCTTGTTCCAAGTCCTGAACTATCTAGAAAACTGGAGAATCCCACCTTGATGGAGACATAGAATCAAAGTATAGCACGATACTGGGTGGCAGTGTATTTGGTGAGAAGTAAAGGGAAAGAGACAGTTTTGTAGTTAGTTTCTTGATAGAGCATCATTTGTTTCATTAGGATTTAAAAAATGAATCTAGGGGCGCCTGGGTGGCTCAGTCGGTTAAGCCACTGCCTTCAGCTCAGGTCATGATTCTGGAGTCCCTGGATCGAGTCCCGCATCGGGCTCCCTGCTCGGCAGGGAGTCTGCTTCTCCCTCTGACTCTCCCCCCTCTCATGCTCTCTCTCTCTATCTCATTCTCTCTCTCAAATAAATAAATAAAATATTTTAAAAAATAAAATTAAATTAAAAAATGAATCTAAGTATGGTCTTTCCCAGATAGGGAAGACAAGCTCCACTGTTTGGCTGATCTGAGAAAGGTATTTCCTATTACTCAGCTTAAAAACACAAAAGTCCATCTGTCTGCAGATTCAGACTTCTTTCCCTGATGTCCCCTTTTAGAAGATGTAGAGGGCGTCTGGGTGGCTCAGTCGTTAAGTGTCTGCCTTCGGCTCAGGTCATGATCCCAGGGTCCTGGGATCGAGTCCCACATCGGGCTCCCTGCTCTGCGGGAAGCCTGCTTCTCCCTCTCCCACTCCCCCTGCTTGTGTTCCTGCTCTCGCTATGTCTCTGTCAAAAAAAATAAATAAAATCTTTAAAAAAAAAAAAAAAGAAGATGTAGAGTTACAGCTTTGACCCGGTATTTCCATCCATCTTTTTCCCTCAGCATCATTACTGTGCTCATGCGGTATTTTGTTAATGACTGATGAGCGGTCTGAGAAGACAGTTCTAGGGGTACCAGCGCCCAGCAGCTCCTGTGCCTCACGTCCGCTCCTGCCTGGGGGTGGCGTCTCACTGCTGCGCCCGACCTCAAAATGTATCAGGACTCCCGGTGCCATTAGATGATGCACATTCAGAACAGAATGACACAAATGAACAGACCTCCTCAGAGAAAGCAATGAGAGGAGTTGCCTAGGTCAACGCCAACACGGATTCTGGCCATGACACTGTCCCATCACATTTGTGACCATCAATAACCCACATAAAATTATGAAGCTTCTGACTAGAAAGAGCCCATGGTCAGTGTGTGCGTGTGTGGGTACGTGTGTGTGTGTGTGTGTGTGTGTGTGTGTGAGTGTATGTGTATGAGAGAGAGACAGAGAGACAGAGAGTGCAAGCACCTTACTGACTGATGTGGCTTTGGAGATAATCAGGCCAGACTCCCTCAACCTGCCCTTTAGCATCTTTATGACACAAAGAAAGTTCTTTTATTTGACTTTAGTTTTCTCACGGGGACATAATATCTTTCGTCTCACAGTTGTGAGAACCAGATGAAATAATATATTGGACAGTGTCTAATACATGGAGAAAATTCAAATGTTAATTTCCATTGTCCAAAAAATAAAGATGGCTCTGATTTGGCCAGAGTAGTAAAGTTCTCAGATTACCGAGTGATCTGTTTATGTATATAGTAGACATCAGTCAAGATTATGGAGTTGATCTTAAAAAACAAAAAAAAAGTGGATAGCAGGATTTGAGAAAGAGAAATTAGGATATCCATGTAAGTGTAATTCAAATCCCAGAGTTACCAAACACAAGATTCAGATTCTACAAACAAACATATTTTTTAATTCTCCATTTTGCTCTGTCCTCCCAGGAGCTCATTTTATAATTGAGTCAGATCTAAGAACATAGTTATTTATACACAGTTCAAAATATAATCATCAAATGTAAAACAGGTTTATATAAACATTTCCAGAAACCATGCCTGTGAATGTAATATACACGTCATTATGGTCACAAAGCACCCAGAGTTCTCTGCATGAGATGAAATTATAACAATTCATCAGCTTTTGTTTCTCCAAGAATTAACATTCCAGAGGCATTGTGACTCATTTTGGCAAAAGGCATCTTCATTTACTTCAACTTGATTTTTAAAAACCAGGAAGGAAACAGACAATAGGGAATGATGGAAGGATTCAGAGGTTGATAGCTGGAGCCTTTCTAAGGGAAGGCATTCAGCACCTGCTGTTTATATTACTGATGAAAAACACCAAGGCTGACTTGAACATAACTCACCATTTCCTAACCTCATCAGTGCACATGGGTTGACATGGGCTTTAGAGACAGTTCCCTACAGCATGAAGATAAACATACGGGGATGCACGAGGGAGTTTTATGTACATATACGTGTATGTGTATGCGTTATGTATGTATTGTTGAAGTATCCATATGCATACGTAAATACACACACTCTTATCTCTTCGCCCATCCATTTGCCAACCTGTCTACTGAATCTGGAGTAACTAGAGCTCAAGCCCTCACTCTTGCTCTTACTAACTCCCAGCTAGACTCCTCTCCACAAGGACAGGAACTCTGTCCCCAGTCTTCAGAGTTTTGTCCTCTGCCCCTGGTAGAATTTCTGAGTAACTGTTCAATAAACGTTTCTTGAATGAATTAACAAGAAATATTTATCATGTTTTCTTTGTTTTGGGTACCACGCCATCCTCTGAAATCTGGTTTTTGCCTTAAATTCTTAGATCTGTACAATGAAGCAAAAATTATTCTCAAATAAGGCAACTGATGTTTGGAGAGATGGATACAAATTGTATCAAAGGTCACAGCATTGAATAAGTGGCAGGGCCCACCTAGGCTTCTGCTGCATGTGATTTCTGCGATTGTAAATTGGGAATGACGTGGGTGCATAGCCACATACTCTTAAGTGGTGGTTGTGAGGAACAAATCAGCTTAGCCACGTGAACATGGGCTGGAAAGAATAAAACACTGTCCAAGTAGGAGGTGTAATTACTCTCACTTTGCAGACGTAGAGACAGGATGTGTGATCAGCAAAGCCATCTCCACTGCTGTAAGAACAAAGAGTAGGAGCGCCTTACCGCCCGACCAGGAGAGCTTTAGAACCCTCTCCATACCAAAATCTTACTGGATGCTAGGGAAATTCCATGCCTGGTCTTTCAAGCCGATGAATTTTTCAATTACCTAACAATAGTGAAACTACTGAGAGCAAACACCTACCCTGGATCCTCACTGATTATCCCACTAATGACACTATCTGCAGACTTTTAAATTTGGGCTGAGTTAAAGGAAATACAAACTGCTAACTTTCAGTATTTTAAGAGATGTTTCTTACTGTTAACTTTTTTTTTTTTTTAATTTTGGAAGACTTGCTCAGTTCACTTCCTGAGTTGAATAATTCTTAAGATAGGAACTGCCCCTTGTATCTGGCATCAATAATTACTGCCCGATTCAATGGAATATTATTTCGAATGAGAGAACAGGCTTACGGTTTTGGGCATTAGCATCTTTCTATAACAAATGCTTCAGGAAGTTAAGGAAAGTATAGCAAAATAAATGACAGGGAGAAGAGTTACCACAAGCAATAGCTTCAATATAAATTATAAAATTATTTTCTCCTAATATCAATCTAGAGACAGAGAACTGGAAATATAAAGAATATTAAGAAATCTCTGTGGGTTTGTTCAGGATGCATGAGCAAAGGACAGTTTTTCTCCCCTATGTATCATGTCTGCAAAAGCAGCAGCAGGAGGGGGAGAGAAGTGTTATCTCACCAGGTCAGAGCTCGAAGCAGAGATGCACCTAATATAGTGTAGATCATCCCATAGACTTCCAATCCTGCATCTTAGTCTTACTGCCATGAAAGGGGGAACTCCCTGCAAGCAGGTCCCAGGCCTCCTACCCTGAGCCTCAGCACCAACAACCCCCAGAACCGCCCTCCACCTCTAACAATCTCCAGGAGCATGTCGACATAGTTCAAAGAACATCCACAACTTTGGACTTAAATCTCTGCACTAGGACTTCTCATTGTCCGGCTGTGTGCAAATGGCTGCGTACACCTTGCCTCTGGTTTCCTCCTTTAGAAAATGGAGATGAAGCCACCTTCCTAAGAAGATGAGACAGGACAGCACATGGATAAACCCAGCATGATGCACAGTCCACCTCAGGTGCTCAAAGATACCGGTGCCATGTCATAACCCCAATGACCACCCCCCTGCAACTTATCTCATTGTATCCTCACAATTGCTTCCTTAGACACACTTATGGAGCCTAATTCATAGGAATTAGAACAGTGACACTGAACTCATGTGATGGAACGGAAAGGGAATCTGGGTCCCAGATTTCTACCACAGTGATTTCCTCGTGTAGCTCATTCAAAAATTAGTCATCTCTTGCATAGCGCTAGGTCCTGTCAATTGATGTATATTTCTAAAATATTTACCTAGCCTAATACATACCCATACATATTTATTTTTTCCTTGGTGTAACTGGGCTTCTTTAATGATTGTGTCAATCAGGACTTATTGTGAAAATATTCCAATACACTGTTTGAAATAACTATTCAAACCATTACAGTGTTGTGAAGGAGTCACCAGCTGTAACATTACTAATGAATATTAATGTTCTTTTATATTTGGCTGGCACTGACATAATAGCAGTTGTCATGTAGCATCAACAATTTTAACCAGGGTACTCTGGAAAGTCATTTAAAATCTGAAATGCCCTCTAGATTACATTGTGTGGTCAACACACAGCCACGAAGTCAGCTGTGATCAATATAGCTTATAGTAATACCACTGGACTAATGTCATAATAAAATGGGATTTGAAAACAACTCATTTCCTTCTTCTATTGCTTCCACTTTTATACAAGGTAGATTAAATGTCTTCTAATTTGCTCAGTTTGGGTAAAGAGATCTATAAGAACAAATTTCATTGCTTTTCAATCACATTGAATAAAAAGAACAGAATTGGATGGGAATGAAGAGAGCTAAAACAAGAGCAGTATTTAAGTTCAGAGACAGTTTTCTGCCTTTTGAGAAAGAGTATAAGAAGACTTTGTATCTGTTGGCCAGATCTACAAAAGTGACCTGATCTTTCAGATGTGGCAAAATATTTAAGGCTTTAAAAAAAAAAAAAAAGTCACTCTTACAAGACAAAGCATGACTGCCTTAGAAATATTTCAAAGTGATCTTTTGGTGTTACATGTCTAGCCACCAAAATTAACTAAACACAGCACAGATCCTTTGATAACTTGTCATTAATGTATGGGATAGTCACGCTCCTACTCAAGGTTCTTTCTAGCTTAAGTAACTAGAATTACTTCTTAAGATATCAACACAGGAGACTCTACTTCCCAAGGCATGTGTATATTCTTGTACATCAAGAGGTAAAACCTAATGATAAATGTGTCAATGACCCCTCTTGTGATCAATTTATGTTAAAAACATCAGTAACTTTCTTGAGCATTAACTGTTTGCCAGGTCCTGTTTAAATGCTTTAGATGTCCTCAGTGTAGCTCTGTGGGGTAGCTACTATCATTCCTTGCATTTTATAGACAGGGAAGGACAAGGTCAGGTAGCAAACAAAGTTGGGATAGGAATCTAGGCTGCCTGACTTCACAGCCCATACACTTAACCATTAAACTGCTGGTTCTCAATAGCATATTTATCATTCTTGTTTTAGACATAAAAGCATTTAAGTTTAAAATATTGCATTTGTAACTTTTAACCTTTTATAATTTCCTGAAACAGAAAGAAGAAGGTATTAGTGAGTGGCAAAGCAGGATGGGTTACAGGCTAGATATAGGAGAATTCTCAAAAGTAGCAATGAGGGGGGCGGACAACATGGATAGTATCACTGAAGGAGCTCTATCCTCCTTCTTCCAAGGTATTCCCTCCAGCATCAGCCTGGCTCCTCCAGTCTTTCCAGGGAGGGGTGGGGAGTAGATTTGCACCGAGTCAACCGTTTGCTCTGAACCAGGTCACTCAAGACTGGTGGAGGGATGCGTTCTTCACAAATCTGCTACAAAAGTTCAATCAGAGTCCCAGGAGTGATATTTACTGACAAGATCTTTAACCCCAACTGAGGACTATCTATCTCTGAAACACCAAGAAAGAAAGCAAACCAGCCATAGATGAAAGCAAACCAGCCACAGATGAAAGAATTTTACAGTAAGCTAAGACACTGTTGAGGGGCAGAAGATACAGAATACAAGCAAGAATTACAAGCACGAAAGCAAGAATTACCATACATGTGTTTTCTTCAGATGATCACCTCCTTTAGCCAAATGTATCTGCTCTGTGAACAGAAATAGACCTGAAAACTCGCCTTCACTCTATTCTGAATTCATTCAAAATGCTTGGTGCATCGAGAGGTCTGTGCCAGTTAACCAAAGTCTTTGCACCTTTAAAATGCAGGTAGCAACATAAAAATGTTCAAACTAAGGACATTTCCATGGCTTGTGGTTAAGGACCTGCATCATAGAATAACTGGAGGCACCTTCCTTATCCTAGTAGGCTTCACTTCATAATAAAACATCTTTCTTTGTCTTTTTTCCTTCCTTCCTTCCTTCCTTCCTTCCTTCCTTCCTTCCTTCCTTCCTTCCTTCCTTCCTTCCATCCTTCCTTCTTTCCTTCCATCCATCCATCCTCTTTTCTTTCTCTCTCGCTCTCTTTCTTTGAGTAATCAAACAGCAAGATATGCACTCTGGTAGTATTTTTACTAAATATGGACTATAGGATCTTAATTCAAAATTCTGAAATATCTGTTTAAAATCCCCAAACATTTTTAAATGACTGGTTTTCTATTGTTTAAGGACCATTTTACAATCAACACTGAAAAACATGCAGCTCTTTTTCAGGTGCTCTACAAACATTTCTTCATTGAAAATATTTTTATTGTGGCACCTGGGTGGCTCAATCGGTTAAGCATCTATCTTTGGCTCAGGTCACGATCCCAGGGTCCTGGGAGGTCCTCAGCAGGGAGCCTGCTTCTCCCTTTCCTTCTAGAAGAGGACACAACAGTACAGTAAGCCCCAAAGGTAATCTGCTAGAAGTTAAAGACTTCAGAAACAGATTGAAAAAGAACAGAGTGCAGCTGAATTATGGATCTCCCTTCTCTACAGATCCATTCCTGTCTCAGAGGGGAATTTCTATCTATTGGATTTCAAATGCACTCATCTCTGAAAAACAGAAATATGTATATAATCCTAAAGCTGATTTATAAGCCAAGCAGCAGGGGCTGAAAATCAGCAAACCTAGCACAGTCGTTTAGATTGTTAGTTCAAGAAGAAGAAGGACTTAGATTCACAATTCAATACGAATCTCTAGAATTGACTAATCATTGCAAATTGCATAAAACAACATCTGCTGTTAATAACTCAGTAAAACATTTTATAGATCATAAGCATGATTTCATTGATGATCACAGTAATCGTGGGATTTCAATAGTGTCATTACTCCCATTCTACACACTAAGAAATCAGAGCTCAAAGAGGGCTTACGTGATTCACCCAAGGTCACACCACTGCTATATTAGTAAAGATGAAATGGATTTCACTTCTTCCAACCCAAATACTACACAATTTCTAAACCCTAGGAAATTGATGCAAAAGAGTACAGGTATATAAACACAAATGCATCCCTTGTATCAGCAAACAGCTCAAGATTCATACCGTACAATGGCAGAAAAAATATTATCTTTATATGTAGCCTGGGTGAGTTGAGTTGCCAAGTGCAACCCTGTACCCCTCAGAGCTTGCCCTGGGCAAACTGAGCACAAGATGCTAATGCTTGCATGCTTGAGTGTGTCTGCCTGGCACCAGGGATAGGACTGTTCTGACTGGCCCGGAGAGCTAGCCTATGCCCTCTGGTCCCCGGCTTTAGCGGCCAGCAGAATTAAGCAAATGAGTCCTCAGAATACAGCTGCTTGCCTCAATCTAATGAATTTAGAGTGACTTCCGGTCTGGGTACAGATTAATTCATTCACAAAATGGACTTTGGATACTCTATGACCTAGGAGGGAAGTCAAGCTCATAAATAGTTCATGTTTATTCTGTCTGTCTGAAGAGCCACAAAACACTGAGAATCTGATAAAATCGATGGCTCTTATAAAACTACACAGAACACCAAATGCTGTGGAAAATCTCTATGAATTGATGGAGCTACAAAGCCAACCTGTGGATACCTCCTTATTCAGGAAAAAAAACATTTTGCTTTAAAGGAAAAAAAAAATGTTCCCATATTTGACCAAACTACTTTCTACAGCTGCTTAAGAAGAGCCAAAACTTAGCAAACGAATGAAACTAAAATTGGGTGAATCACCTTCCACACAAAGAGCCCTCTGTTCTGCAATCTTAGGTAAAGAATGGGAGTTTTGTCAAAGAGCTAATAGCAGGTCAGTTCCAGATGAATACCAAGGCCTTTTGTCAGATAACAAGTACTATGTAAGCTTTCCTGAAAATTTCACTGAACTGGGAATTGGACAAGGAGCCAGCACAAACGTGACAATAGGAATGAACAAAGCAGAGATTCATAGGGAAGCATGGGTAGAGAGATCTTGGATGTCATCAGAGGGCTTCCATGAGCAAGACCCATGTCTCCTTGGAAGAGGGTCCACAGGAACCCATCCAGCAGGCTGTGTAACATACCCAAGATGAGAAGGATCCAACAGATACCCACAGAAATCCTACTCTCCCTGAATTTTCAAATCATGCCCCGTGTTCAGTATGAGTACCCTAACTGTAAAGTCCAATTCAGAGATACCAAAAATATACTTTATCTGATGGTTTCCTCCATCCAATGAAACAACCTACCTGAGTAAAGGAAACAATTCCAGTCTAGTGGGCTCCCCAATTCTGTTATAGCCATTAGAATCAACAGAAGTTTAAGCAAACTTGAACAAAATTTCATCTCCATTCACAAAGAAAGGATTTGTTGGAAGGGCATTATAGGATTCAGAAATCACAGGGGGACTGAGCAGTAGTAGGACCACATAAAAATGGGAATCGGGGAAGCTCTGAACACTAAGTCACATGCATCGCTGAACAATAACCTAAAAGCAAATGCAACTCTGACTGTTCTCTGTCTTTGTGTCTCACTGTTTATCGTCCAAGTTGAGGAGTAGAATCTGAGTGGCCTCGCTTGAGTCACATGTTCACCTTCGACGAGAAGGCAATGCCTTGAATGACAGGTCTGCCAGGACCTCATGGAATGAGGGGCAGTCAGGAGAAGCCCTGCATCAATATGGGGAAAGGGGATCCTGGATAAGCAATACAACACAATAGATTCAGAGATTTCCTCCCAGGAGGTAAGGTGAGCTGCCTTGAAGGATATCCAGACCCTTTATAACACTGTCAGCTCCAATAAAGTTCATGCAGTACGTAAACAGCTCTATGCAAGCCTGGGTATTAGGAGAAGCTGGTACCAGAATCCAGTTTCTGGTATCTGAACCCAATTAAAATAAAAAAGATTTTATTTTTTTATTTGACAGAGAGAGAGAGAGCGAGAGCACAAGCAGGGGGAGTGGGAGAGGGAGAAGCAGGCTTCCCGCTGAGCAGGGAGCCCGATGCGGGGCTCGATCCCAGGACCCTGAGATCATGACCTGAGCCGAAGGCAGATGCTTCACCGACTGAGCCACCCAGGTGCCCCTGGACTTAATTTTTTGATACCTAAACAATATTTATTGCATATCTCAAGGCTTTCTATACAGTGACTCTCAATCCAAGTGATTAACAAGCACAAAATATAATCAGAAAAAGACCGCACATGAAGGGTGGTTATAGGAGATTTTTAAATAGTGGCATCACGTAGTAAGTTAGTTGTTTCATGGTACCAGTTGTTGGAAGGATTGTTGAACTGCCAAGATCAAGCAGAAATAGCATTAGGAGGGATAGCCAGAAATGTGGACCTCCATTCACATCCCAACTGTTACTGGGAATGCAGACAGGTTTGATTTCTGACATGACATCAGGAAAAAACAATACTGAGGAAAAAATAAGCTTGACTACATATAGTCTCTAAGTAGCAAAAGAACAATATAAAAATCTGGCATGAACAGTAAAAACAGTAACTGCAAAATCTGATGGAAGCAACTAAATAAAGAATCATTAGCACAATTTTTAAGAAGGAATTCAATGAAAAGGAAAAACAGCTATTCCGTGTGTCCACAATGATGCCTACAACCAAAAATTTGGGGGGAAATTATTCAGTTTGCCCTAATGAGCTTACTTTCCTGCTGCCCATTTTCACACTTAATATGAATGATGGAGACCATGGACAAGTGAATTGGGCTTCTATGTCGAAGTAAGATAATTAGGTGAAATGGCATGGTAATTCCATCAGATAATTTAAAATCCAATTATAATACACAAAATATCCTTCTTTCTCCGAGCGCCTCTCATCTGAATCTTTCTTAAGCTTATTTTCTATCTTATGTTTTGATTTCTATACTGGAAGGCTTGAAAGTGCCTTCCAGTTAATTCCAACAGATCCTAAGCTGATGTCAAGTACTGGCTATGCGCACACTTCTCTTTATAGACACAGATTTCTTTATTCATATGTGTGTAGCAGCTGACCCCAGCACTCAGGTGACAGGCTACTGGACAGGGAGTGGGTGCCCGACTGAGACCTGTCCACAGGCTGTTAGTCTGTAACTCAGGCTGACCTCAAGAGCATTTGCCAAGCCAATCGTTTCTCCTTGGAGTTTTAACGTGAGGCAGAACCAGCAGGTGGCAAAGTGACACTGAAGATTATCTGGGAACACAAGCGTGTATGCACACGCACACACACTAGTAGTTACTGTGCTATAATAAAAGCCGCCAGGCAGAGGCAAGGGAAGTATTGGTAACAGAGTAGAAACAACAGAGCAAAGGTTAAAAGGAGGGCAGTGAAGCAGGAAAATGGGTAAAGAGTTGTAAGAGGCACAGACCTTCAGTTACAAAATAACGGAGTCATGGCGATGAAAAGCACAGCAGAGGGAACATAGTCAATACTATCGTAATCGATATATGGTGACAGACGGTAACTACACTTAGCGTGGTGAGCACTGCACAATGTACCCAGTGGTCCATTCACTAGAAACGAATATAACATACTGTGTCAATTACAAATTAAAACGAGCAGTGAACAAGGAGGATCTGCTGCTGAGGTGAGCAATGAGATCAATGCCAAGGCATGCACATATCCTGTAAGGCATTCCGGTTTTCCATGAGCCTTGGACTAAGTGATTATTTCTACAATATGAAATGATATTCTAATTCCCAGGAGCCCAAGCAAAGCGGAAGACAGGACCATTTCCTGCCTTGCCGACTTCCCCATGTAACACATTCATGAAGTTCTCTCACAGTGATTAAACAATAAATATTTGTACACAGTGCATGGGGCATGTTTGGGGAAAGGGGAACTGAGCAACAGGACACACATAGAGAGCAAGGATAAGAAATGCAAATCATTGAGAAGCCTGGGCATTCCTGAGCATTTGATCTTTTTTTAAAGTACAGAAGTAGAAGAACAAAGAGTTTTACTCATCCGTGTTTTTAATAACTTGCCTCGAAATAAAGAAGGATGATGATTGCACTCAGTACGTAAGACAGATCTATCCAGGACTCTGACATATAGTGAAGTCCATCCTCTTTATCAAAGTAAAGTTCATATGGGAATGTATTAGTCTTGAGTGGAATTGGGTGAATCTTGGCTCTAGGATAGATTGAACATAGTAAATGGTTTCCATAGTATATATATGATGAAGAACTCTATATACAAAATGGTAAAACAATAAAAAACAAAAAATGTCAAGTTCTTACAATGACAGTGGGAAATATTACAGCAATAAAATATTGAAATAGTGAGAAAAACTGTCTCTCCTCCACCCAAATATATATTCAGGTTTTCACTTCCACATTTTCTATCATTTAAAAATAGGGGTATCTTTTCTGGGATGCCTGGTGGCTCAGTTGGTTAAGCGTCCCACTCTTGGTTTCAGCTCAGGTCATGATCTCAGGGTCATGATCTTTGGGTTGTGAGATTGAGCCCTACATCAGCTCCACACTCAGCGTGGAATCTGCTTCAGTTTCTTTCTTTCTCCCTCTGCCCCTCCCACTGTCCACTCTCTCTCTTAATAAATAAATAAAACCTTTAAAAAAAAAAAAAACTCAGAGCTTTGCAGAACAGAATGGTGGCTGGCTTTCTGTAACACAGGTCAGGTCTAGCTCTGTAGGGGAAGGAAGCCTTTTTCCTCCTATATGTGTACTGATTTTTATATATATTTTATATATATATATGTACATGTATATATGTGTTAATAGTATATATTACATATATGATGTGTTTTATATATGTATGTATTATATATAAATATATTTATGTAATATTATATATAGTAAACAAATATATATAATAAACAAATATATATATAATAAACAAAAAAATTAAAAACCTAGAGGAAGAGCCATAAGAGAATGAAGACCCGGTTCAACTTCAGCACTTTCATTATTTGGTCTACTTTCTCAACTAGTTAATAGACTTAATAATTCAACAAAAAAGTGGCAGGGACAAGAAAACCTACTAGCTTTTACTTTACCTATATAACATGTGGGTGGTTTAATCAGGGCCTACAAGACATCATTCAGCCATTTAAAGTACTAAGTGCAACATTAAAAATTCAACTGTGGTAAATCTTGGACAGATAGTGCCTTCTTGTAAAAATTCCAGAGGAAGAATTCTACATCTTCTGTTAAACATAAGCATTGCTAGATTCTTCCATTTCAAATTAAATCTTATTTTTAAAATAACTCCTCCCTATTGTTTTCCTGTGATGATTTCTAAAAGTCAACACTAAGTAGTTCTGTATTTTCTCAAATTCTATAAACTAGAGCATCTTTGAAGTTGCTAGACAATTTGAACTTAGGGTT
Source organism: Mirounga leonina (assembly GCF_011800145.1). NCBI lineage: Eukaryota > Metazoa > Chordata > Mammalia > Carnivora > Phocidae > Mirounga > Mirounga leonina. Next base: position 13,023,139 of record NW_023270380.1, on the reverse strand, counting down.
CATTAAAATTAGGAACTGTCTTACTCATCTGCATGCCCTTTGTTTCCAGTGCAGCGCTTTCCACCTAATAGGCCCTCCAAATATTTGTGAAACTGAAAAGAACTACCCTAGGGACAAAAACTCTCTGTTTCCCACTGCTTAAACCAAGTCCTTCAAGTCCCGGAATGGCTTGTCCATACTGTCCAGAACCAGACTCAAGAGGTAAGAAGAAGAAGTAGATGTCTATTGATTCTGCATGAGGCTTATCAGGAAGAACCCATCTTCCAAATATATTTGGATGCAACCTAGAACTGTGGATTATTATTTTTTCCTATAATATTCTCCTAAATGTTACTGGAAGAGATGCACGAATCCATGGATAGCCAAATCTGAGTTGAACAGGTTGCTTCTTGGAATTGTAAGTCCCATGGGAGCTGGATCCTTTCCTAATCACTAAATCAATATTTCTGCAGACAGTGAGTGGAGTCAGAGAGCAGATCCCCTACAAGGCCCCTACCTGGTCTATCGTCCATCTTGCTCTATCACTCTGCTCTCCCAGAAACGTCAACCTCCACTAAACACGATCTGGATTCACACCCACCTCTGTAATGACCATTTCTTTGGGAAGTCTCACATTATTATCATGGTACCATGCTACTCTTTAATGTCATCACACAACACAGTTGTAGGTTTACATTAAATAGTCTGATTGTTCATTACTCTTTCTTTCTCCCACTAGTCCAGAAGCTGCAGGACAATTTTTCTCACTGTTGTAACTTCGGCATTTCACGAAGGTCTTGAAACATAGTAGGGGCTCAATTCATATGTATAAAATGACTGAATGGATGATTCATAGGAAAAGCACTGGGTACCCAAAGAGTTGATGAGGCAGCAAATCTAAAGAGGGAAGAAAATTATTGTTTTTAAGTCAACTAAAGATGTAAGATAAGAATTAGTTATAAATCCAAGAAAACTCTGATGGTTGAAGTAAAACCCTTTATTTCACCAATAATGAAAATAAAGAGAGGTTAGTTGACTTTATGTGGTTATCACAACTAGTGGCCATGGACTTGGGTCTGAAACTCCTAGCTCTCATTCAAATGCTCTTTTAAGAACACATTTTTCAAATAAAAGCAAATGACCCATGTTGATGAAAAACAATAGCTCCTTTTAACTCTATTGACCTCATTTTGCCAAAAATAGACAGAAATCAGTTGAGACTGAAGGGGCACATGGACTTCTAGTTCAACTGAAAAGAGCTTATTTTTAGAAAGAGCCTGGGGTGAGGACATCCACATATTTGTTATGAGAAAACCACCCAGAACGCAGCTCCAAAGTAAATTACAAAACTGGGAATAAGTTAATATGGTTTTACTAACCCAGAGCACATAGTCAGCACTCAAAAAATGATACTTATCATTAGGATCATTGTTTCCAATCACAACACTTGTAGAAAACGGAGGCCTGAGAGAGAAGACAAATCTGAGTGTAGTTCTTCATCAGCAATGGTCTGAACACTGAGGTATTTCTGGTAAAGGTTCACTCAGTGAGCACTTTGGGGCCAAAAAAAAAAAAAAAAAAAAAATCACACCCTTTCAAGCCAAGGGCACCAAATGCTTTCAACTTCTCAATTTTGCCAAAGGACAGCTGGTTCTGTGCACATTTCCATTAAGAGAATAGGGCCCAAGGGTGATTCGAAAACTCTTCACATTGCAACTGAGACTAATGGTCTTCTGTTCTCTATTGAGCTGATCACATGCTTCTTTAGATTAACCCGCAGGGACATGTTCAACAGAGTCTAACTCAGAACTATTCTGTCTGCAACCCAATTACACATCATCCCAAAGTGGCTCTGATTTAGTTTCTAAGACGATCAGATATTTGCCTCTGATCATGCAGAGAAAACACCTAGAAAATAAGCTTACACACTCAGATTATACACCTCGATTTAGTCAGTCATGAGATGAAATTTCAACAGGGCAGAGTGCATGATGACATTACCCGTCCCAAGAGAACATCACTGCCTCTGTTCTTGTAGGTTCGGTCAGCGCACCATATACCACCACAGTAGACACTTAAATACATTGGTAAAAATAAATGTCAAGTACTTCACACCTAACTTGAAAATGTATTAAGTTACGCCGGTATTTACACAAAACTGCTTAAAATTTGTGTGCTCTATAAATCTGTTTTTCTAATTTGATCAAATTGGCCACATGGACTCCAAATTGGGTGCACAAAAAGGCAACTATCCTGAGTCATACCTAGGCCACTTTCAAGACAAAGCCATTATTTTCCTTCTACACTTCATGCTGCCGCAGTACGCTGTCTTAAACCAGCTAAACATGCACTTACTATCTCATGGAGGACACTTTTACAACGTTGCTAAAGTCCTGCATTAACTTTATTTACTTGAGAGAGAGAGTGGGAGAGAGCACGAGCAGGGGGAGAGGCCAAGGGAGAGGGTGAAGCAGACTCCCCACTGAGCAGGGAGCCCGATGCGGGGCTCGATCCCAGGACCCTTAGATCATGACCTGAGCCAAAAGCAGGTGCTTAACCAACTGAGCCAGCCAGGCTCAGGCTCAGTGTAATTTTTGATAGAATCAGCACTTAGCATTTTATAGTTTGGTCCATGAGATAGCCCTATTGGGAACTAAGGTAATATTAATAATATATAAATTAATCCTTTTTTCAGTTTTGAAATATTATTTGGACCCCATATCCTCATTACTTTCGTAAACCTGGTGATGACCTCTTCCCTTGAAGTTATTGCCCTATTTGGAAAGATACCTTTCCTCATGAATTAATCCAAATCTGAAATGAGGCTGTAAAAAAAAAAAATCCTAGAAATAACGTTCAAGTTCAAAGCCAATATAAAAGATTCAGACACAGTATCTGTATATCCTGTGGACTTGAACACTTGATTTTAATTTGGTAAGACAAATTTACAAAAAAAAAGCTGCTCCATCAAAATCTTTACCTACACTCACAAAATAGCCTGATGTTCAGCAAAACGGACAGTACATTTTACCAGGTGATCTAGGGCTCACAAACTGTCACATCACATAATATTTTGAGAGTAACAGGAAACCATCACCTGCTTCTTCTTCCACAGAAATGGCTAATTACAAATATCTTCACAGAAATACAACTTTATTATAAAACTGAAACCTGTCACGTTTTTTCTAATCACAAACACCATTCATAGAAAAATACAGAAGGCACAAATTGCCTTGAAGTCTACTGGTTTTAGACTTTAAAAAGCAAACATGGGGCACCTGGGTGGCTCAGTTGGTTAAGCGGCTGCCTTCGGCTCAGGTCATGATCCCGGGATCCTGAGATTGAGTCCTGCATTGGGCTCCCGGCTCAGCAGGTAGCCTGCTTCTCCCTCTTACCCACTCCCCTCACATGCTATTTCTCTCTCTCTCTCAAATAAATAAAATCTTTAAAAAAATAAAAAATAAAAAGCAAACACATTAGGTAAGAACTGAATCATGCAACATGATTCGAATGTAGGTTCTTAGTCCAGGTCACTAGTGAGTCAGTTACACTTTGCAATTGTCATTTTTGCCTACCTAGAGATATTGATCATCCCCACTCTTTCTGGAGTGTTCATTGTAGGTCCCTGCTTCTCCATTCCCACCAGAGCAGTGAAAGGCAAACGACCTATTTCATCTCTGTGTTAAATTTTCCTAAAACTCTCCTAGTATCACTGATGCTACTTTTGGGTTTCTCTGCTGAAATTGTACCAATGGTCAACAGATCCTGACAATATCCAACCATTTATTAAAAAATGAGTTCCTTTTTACTCTTGCATCATCGACTCTTTAAAAGACACTATGCAGAAAAATGTATCCTATCCAGAGGAAATAGAGCAGTGGATTTGAAATAATTCCAATTTTTCTCTGTGTTTTTTCTAAGAGTAAAGCAAAGCAAAGGCAAGACAACTTTAAACTCTGAAAAAACCTACAATATGAACTGGCAGCCATTCCAACAAGGCCGCCTCAGAGTTGGTGCCCATGTCTAAGAGCCAGGGATCTAGAGACCCTGTAAATTTGGGGGTTAGCTCTCCAGAGGTTTATTTCAAAATACTTGGAAAGAATTTATAGTCTTCTAAAGCTGGGCCATTCATTGAACTATTGATTGAGGTGGCTTTGAGGGATGCCTCTTAAATTCTGCCCATGCAGCTCAGTTTATGCTAGAGAAACATACCCAGATCCAGGAGCAAGAAAGCAAGAACTTCTTCATCTTCAACTTTAATTTTTCACCAGGATCAAAAATTATATATCATGTATATGAAAATAAGGAGGTGTTGGGGGGAGGGCATTTGTTTTAATACCTTGAGGATTTCTTTATTCTTTATGCCCACTGCCTGTGACAGTCAAAAACCGTCACTTTATTTATCTTTGAAACACAAGCTGTGCATGATCAAAGTTATCTGTCTGCCTTGTTATTATTTCAACTTTATAGAATGGAGTAGCAACAAAAAAAAAAAGAAAGAAAGAAATTTTAACTAATCTTAGTCCTTTTGAATTCCCCTGGGTTCTTTTGATAGCAACATCAACTGAGTTTCTTTTGTTCAAGCAAAATCCTAGGCTTTAAGAGCAGCTCTGGATTTAGAGAAAAGGTGGAAATTATAGGACAAAGTTTTAGAGTGAAGGGCAAGAGTAGTTAAGAATGGTCCAAAGTTTCAGAACAGAGAGGGATTCAGGAGGGCAGTTCAAAAATCAGGGTATATGACAGACTTAATGTTATCATATAGTTTTATATTTAAGAAATAGAAAAATAACTACTATTTTTATGGCACAAACTATAAAGAAGTTTGGTTTATGGGGATCCAATGAGCTAACTCAACAGGGGGCACAGCTAGGAGCCTGCAGTCAAAGAAATGATTTGGTAAACTATATCAAATTTAAGGATTTTTGTCTCACCAGCTTCTATTGCTTTTCACTTATATACGCCCATAATAACAGTTGAGTGAAATACTTTTAAAGTGAATTCAAAATACAGTTTAATTAGGTAACACTGTTCAAAAACAAACACATCATAAAATTTATCCATGCATTAATATTAGTAAGCACCAAAACAAACAAATGGAAAACAAAAACGTATAGCAAAGGCTGTATGGCAATTCTTAACTCACGATGGCCACCAATAAAATCCAGGAGCAGCTAAGACATGCTAAGGGCCAAACTCAGTAATTTTTTTTTTTTTACACTTTACTAAATTTCATTGAATTTTTTAGTCAACAACTAAAAATATTCAGCCAATAGCTAAAAAATATTGTGTG
>NW_023270380.1:13010740-13017860 GCF_011800145.1 Mirounga leonina | reverse complement strand
GCCCTAATCACACAATTACAAATAATTCATCCACTATTATATCTAGTTAAAGATCATTACCTTACATGTAGGACAAGACCTTAAATGTTCTAAAATTGGTCAAAACCCATGTTTGGTAAAGTAAAATTTTTCTTTTTTTTTGTATCTGGGAAATAAGATAAAAAATATCTGCTAATCCCATTTGGAATAAAATTTTTAAAAACCAATTTGATGACTTGTTTAAATATTTAAGGGGAGTACTAACAGCAAGAGGACCAGGGTACAGGTCTATAATGAAGGTTCAATTTGTGTTCCAATGAGTCAACATGACATGGTCGGGTTAAAGTCTTCTACTGGTGGGTAAAGGAAACTGGGCAACGTTTTTAGGGAGGAAATAAAAAGGTAATAGGTGACTTAGGAGAAACAGGCTTTAAAAAAAAAAGATTTTTTTTATCTATTTTAGAGAGAGAGAGCATGAACTAGGGGAGAAGCAGAGGGAGAGGTAGAGAATCTGAAGCAGACTCCCTGCTGAGCGACAAATGGGACACTGGGCTTGATCTATGAACCCTGAGATCATGATCTGAGCAGCAACCAAGAGTCAGATGCCTGATTGGCTGAGCCACCTAGGTGCCTAAGAAATAGGCATTTTCTTAACCATTGAATCATTTTTAAGTGTACAATTCGATGGTTTTAAGCACATTCATATTTTGCAATGAGCATCATCTATTTCTAGAACTTTTCATCTTCTAGCCAAGCAACCCAGAAATAGACTCTTTAAAAAAATTAATGGTTCAAGGAAATTTATATAATAATCAATTTTAACACATTCCCTGTTTTTCATTAATTAAAAGATCTAATAACTTTTCATCAGATTGGCATGCATTCTAACATTAGTCACCTACAAAAATCATAGTGTGTTCATGAAAATATGCATTCAAAATTCATTCAGAGTGTACGCCACCCTACTCTAGAACTCACATCTGATTGTATAGCTGCTATTCAATTTCTTAGAAGTTCAAGTCTCTCTTGAGGGAAACATTCAATTATTTTAACAGTGTTAAAGTATATTAAAGGCTAGGAGTCTTTAATTCATTCATTTGACTTCCTTTACTGCCTGTATATATCTTTCTCTTTTATTTAGCCAATTAAAATCAAATGGGAAACTTAAAAACATGATATTAAATTAGTATCACAAAAGACTATATTTACATAGCACAAAGGGAAGTTTAAAAGTGGCCCTTTTATGATTTCCTTGATTACCTTAGGATGCTAGGTTGGCTCATCATTGGATCTTTCACTGAAGATTTATTTCCTCAATCAAGTGCAAATGATCATTTGGCCATGTGTTGAAGGAGCCTCAATACTGATGTTTTAAGTGGGGATTATTTGGTGATATTAAGTAGATTGGTATTTTTTCTAAAAAATTTAAAAAAAAACCTCCAATAAATACACTTTACAAGTTGGCATCTGCCTCTCCAAACATTTAAGAGACTTCTAGAAGGAGAATTTTATTCAACTTGGTCCACTGGCTTCATCTATCCATACTCAAAACTCCTCAGAAGTAGCATTCATGTGGATAGAGGCATTCCAATGATGTGCCTTGCTTCGGGTTTTAAGCACATCCATATCATGGTTGAGCAAAATGTGGCCAAGGGATACACTGACCTGACCTCGATCAGAGAATGGCATCTGTAGGAGTTGAACTGAAACTGGAAAAACTGGGATGGTGCTGGGTTTGGAGTCAGAAAACGGTGGTTCTCTCCCGAGGAAAACCAGAGCTGTCACTCTGCTCACGACGGAAGGAGTAGGCGTTTAGAGGAGAGAAGGAAACCAAATAGGATGAACTCTTTAAGAGTTAGTCGCAGAAAGACCAGATCGCAAAACCTAAGAGTAACAAAACATTTGCTACAGTCCATTCTCTGTCATTTTAAGACGATGTGATTTGGAAAAGGCTTTCCAGCTCAGCAGTCAATCTGATTATGCCTTTCACCTAATCCCGGCTGAATTATCTGCTCTTTCACAGGGATGAAAAATATTGCTAATTTATTAAGAAAATAGTATAACACAACAACAACTACGCTACCTCTTTTTCAATAACTCGAGGCAGCGAACAAAGTTATCAAGACTAGGAAGATCCAAGCAGCAGTTAAAGGGACGCTCAGAAGCCATTTCAAAAGCCTTGAATAAGTCAATGACTTTCTCAAGCTGTTTTTTTTTTTTAATCTGTCAAATGGGTTTGATAACCTTTGTGTTAGAGTTTTGCCAGCATTCATTTGTTCAAATCCATACTTTGCAAACACCCCACTGAAATATCTCCTTCTAGAGGAGAGGGAGCTCTACCCCCCTGGGGGGAATCTAACAGCTCATCTCAAAGTGGTTAGAAAATATTTTGAAGTCTATCACTTCATCTTAAAACGTATCTTTCATATATGACTCATAAGATATCTGTGCGTAATATAAAAACCTCACCTGAAATTATCAACTAAAATCGGGCATTCAAAGGGCTTCATCAGACCTACCCTGTGACTTGTTGCCTCTCTTACACATATCCACCTTTGAAACCATTTAGAGGGATCCCCATGATGGGGTATCATCAGGCTATGCTTTTCGAGGACCAGCTTAATGCCGCCCCTCATCACTGACTGCAGTCAAAATGTTGTATACTATCATGGACAAGGGCGTGGATTTTGCGGTCAGTGTCTGGGTTCAAATCCTAAGTGGAACACTTATGATGAGTACAGTCTTGGGCAAGTCACCTAGTATCTGCGTGCCTCAGTATCCTAATCTTTAAAATAATATAATAGTACTCAGCTCTTAGATTGTTGTAGTATATGGATTCATATGTGGGGCTTTTCTTACATCAGTGCCTGGAACATAAAAAGGATCATGTAGTTATCAGCCATTGTTACCATTACTGTGGTTTTTAAAAATTCAAACTTGCTGAGAAAAATGAGGAAAATAGGCTGTTGATCCTATTATTCTACCTGACCCCCCTCCCCGCATCTCCTAGTCCAACAATGCTGCTGGAGACAGTTTTTCACAAAGTTAAGCAAAGCAAAGAAGTCAAAATACACACAAAAAGTAATAAGCTTACTAATTTGAGGTCTATTGGACAGTTGAAAAGAATAAAGGTTGATTTCAGAATCCATAATAAGGAATATAGAAGTAAAAGCAAATCGTGATTGAGAACTATCACTTTTTTTTTTTACTAAAACGTTTTTGATTTTGTTATTTCTCTTGGAGGCCAAAACCTGGTGCCTCTTTCAAAGAGATAATCAAATTAATCTTTGATCGCTTCTAGGACACTTGATTTTTATACCATATCAGAATCCATTCAATATCAATTTCTATGCAATCTCTCATTCTGATTTGCTCAAATATGAAGTAGCTACTTTCTGTTCCTGAGATAGAAAATTTAATAAAATGATCTGACAGTGCTTGGCTTATAATTTAAACAGTAATGCCATGAAAGTATTTCTAACCACTTTATCTCAAAAAAAGATTTTATTTTCTTCCACAAAATAATTACAAATACCTATTCTGGACTAGTTATCAAATAGGAGGTTTACTATTTCTGAGTGTAAGAGTAATTTCTGGTCAAGAAAATTCTAAAAATCAGAAAATAATATCAAGAAATTTAACTACCACTAATTTTATCCATAATTAACATTTTGGTGTATTTCCTTGTATTTTTTTTCCACTTTATCTACATGTACATATATTTTAGTATATAGCTATTCTTCCATGTCAAGCATTTTGTAGAATATGTACATTTAATACATTAAAAAATGGCATCTTTATTTAAAGTATATTTTAATATATTTACATAAGTGACATGTTTATATTAAATATATAAAACATTTGAATAGCTGCCAGATACTGTCTTTGTTTCATTTATTTTTCCCTTTTAAACATTTCTGAAAAACACCTGCATACCTATTTCTTTACTGCATCTCAGACTATTTTCATAGACTAGGTTCCCAGAAATGGAGTGACTGAATCAGATGGTATGAATACCTTAATGCTCCTATCTAGATAAATATAGCTCAAATGCTTTCTTGAAAAACCCTATCAACCAATAATATATGAGAATTCAGGGGTGACTAGGTGGCTCAGTTAGTTAATTGTTGGACTCTTGATTTCAGCTCAGGTCATGATCTCAGGGTCGTGGGATCGAGCCCCACATCCGTCTCTGTGCTCAGCATGGAGTCTGCATTAGCTCCTCCCCCTACTTGCTTGCTCTATCTCTAAAATAAATAAATCTTAAAATATATATATATGAGAATTCATAGGCCTCTGCACCGGTACCAACATTGTCATGAAAGCTCTTTTTCAGAATGATCTATGAAAAATGGGCAGTATTTTCCTTGACCCCCCCCCCCCGCTTTTTTTTGGATTATTCTGAAACTTGAATAGTCTCAGTTGCTTATTAGAAGTGACAGGTTAGTTAGCCTCTTTACTCTTCAAATTCCTCACTGGTATAAAAAATACCCCAGTATGAAAATTACAGTATCTCACACATATGCTTTGAGAATTAAATAAAGTACTAACCCAATACCTGACACAGAGGAACACTCGGTAAATATTGGGGGCACCGAATGATTCTTAAATCCTATCTCCATCATCACCTTAATTCGATATTATATATTTAAACTATGCACCTTAGTTTTACCTAGGTTACTTCATTATTAAATATGTATTAGGGAAATGCAGCGTATCCAACATCTACTGGGCAAGGACCACAAATGTGGAGCCACTGGAAGGGTTGCAAAAGAATTTTTATGTTTTTATTTTAAAATCAAAGAGATAATAAGATTATTGTTTACACTGTGAAGACAATCCTCTTTGCTAGAAATGTGACTTTGTTCCAATGAGTGGGAGACGTCCGTCTGTGGAGATTCTGGATCAAGGCCAGAGGAAATAATCTGATGTAATCCTGTCTGGATTTCAACAGTGGCCTCACCCACTACTCCATCGTGTCCAGAAATGAACCTGAACCCTTGTGCAGGAAGAACACTTAACCTTTCAATTATCCTTGGAAGAAAGAGCTCCAGGGGCCATCACTGAAAGCAGGACCAAGTGGCAGCAGGAACATAGTTCGGAACAATGAGCCCATATTCAGTTGAACCTTAGTAAATGGCATTTGACGTCCCCCCATCAGGTGAAAGCGAGTAAGCAGCTCTTGAGTATTTTTCAAGTCCTTCACCACTGTAGTTCTTCAGTTCCTGCCCTGTTACTTTTCACCCGAACGTCTACCCAGCCTCTTGAGCATCATACCATTCCCCTAACCATGATACTAGCACGAATTTATTCTCGAAAGTGCTTCCAGCCAGCATTTGTGATAAAAATCAAACTCAACTAATGTCATTTCCCAGTTTAAAATCCACTGGCTTTAAAAGAAAAAGACTTAATGCTATAATCTGACATAAGTTTAGCACAGTGGCTTTTTTTAAATTATGTTAATCACCATACATTACATCATTAGTTTTTGATGTAGTGTTCCATGATTCATTGTTTGTGTATAACACCCAGTGCTCCATGCAGTACGTGCCCTCTTTAATACCCATCACCAGGCTAACCCATCCCCCTCCCCCCTCCCCTCTAGAATCCTCAGTTTGTTTCTCAGAGTCCATAGTGTCTCATGGTTCGTCTCCCCCTCCGACTCCCCTCCTTCATTTTTCCCTTCCTACTATCTTCTTCTTCTTCTTCTTTTTAACATATAATGTATTATTTGTTTCAGAGGTACAGGGCTATGATTCAACAGTCTTGCACAATTCATAGCACTCACCATAGCACATATCCTCCCCAGTGTCTATCACCCAGCCACCCCATCCCTCCCACCCCCCACCACTCCAGCAACCCTCAGTTTGTTTCCTGAGATTAAGAATTCCTCATATCAGTGAGGTCATATGATACTTGTCTTTCTCTGACTTATTTCGCTCAGCATAACACCCTCCAGTTCCATCCACGTCGTTGTAAATGGCAAGATCTCATTCCTTTTGATGGCTGCATAATATTCCATTGTATATATATATATATATATATATATACCACATCTTCTTTATCCATCATCTGTCGATGGACATCTTGGCTCTTTCCACAGTTTGGCTATTGTGGACATTGCTGCTATAAACAGTGGGGTGCACGTACCCCTTCGGATCCCTACATTTGTATCTTTGGGGTAAATACCCAGTAGTGTAATTGCTGGTTCGTAGGGTAGATCTATTTTCAACTTTCTAAGGAACCTCCAGCACAGTGGCTTTTTAACTGTAGTGTCATCAGAAGTACCTGGTGGGCTAAACAGTTTCTCAATCAGGTCCAAGGTGGGGCCTGAGAATTTGCATGTCTAATAACCTTTTCCAGGTGATGCTGATGCTGCTGGTTGGGTAGAAACGCTTTGAGAACCAGTGATGTAACAATTTATGCCTCCCCACTGAGCTGGACGGCTCAACAGGGGCGTCCTTCAAATTCTACAGTTTCCACTCAGTCGGTTAAACATCTGCCGTTGCCTCAGTTCACGATCTCAGGGTCTTAGGATCCGGATCGAGTGCGCATCAGGCTCTCCACGCAGCAGGGACTCTGCTTCTCCCTCTCCCTCTGCCCCTCCCCCCCCGCTCATGCGTGCACATGTGCTCCCTCTCTCTCTCAAATAAATAAAATCTTTAAAAAAACCCTGTAGTTATGCAAATTCATCATGTTCTTTCTTGCCTGTGTATTTCTGCACATGCTAACTCTCCTCTCCTACCTGGCATGCCTACCCTTTCTGCCCACAGGTTAATCTCGACTCACCAGCCCCCGGCCCCAGAGCTTCTGCATCCCTGGGATAGCAAGCATTTCCTTCTCTCCCATTGTGTTATCACATTGCGTTACAGCCATTGTGTTATCACACTGCGTTACAGTTGCTGCATTATTTACAATCTGTGGTGGGGTCCTTGAAGGCCACTAATCTCTTATCTTTGTATACTCAATACCTAGTAAAATGCCTGACATGAGGTAGGAAGGCATTCAAATGTTTTTTTGTAATGAGTGTTGGTGACTCTGTATCAGGCACAATGACTAATACCTTGACAACATGCTGATGACAGTTATATATATATATATATATATATATATATATATTTTTTTTTTTTTTTTTTTAATC
>NW_023270380.1:13000961-13010640 GCF_011800145.1 Mirounga leonina | reverse complement strand
TATATATATATATATATATATATTTTTTTTTTTTTTTTTTTTTAATCCACTTCCACCGAGTGATTAGTGGGAATATCCTAAAAGGGCCCATGTGTTTGCTGTATGAGTTGTAAACAAAAAGCTGCAAAGACCTCATCTTACTCTGGACATATTAGAGAGAGAACCAGAAGAGGATGAGCGGGTGGAGGAATGCAGCCTGGGCTCGGGCTCTGGGGTAACCAGAGAAAGGGTAAACACAGGGAGCCAGGAGAGGTCGAAGCTCTAGAAAGCCCCGTGGGGTACCCCCAGGCTAGTATTTTTGTTCTCTGGTTTATCTAGATGATATGTGTGAGTGTTTAAATTTTTAACACCACAGAGCTTTCATCCAATGACACTCTGCTTGGTATTGCATTGAAGATTTAAAGATCAGAATCTTTGTTACACACATCAAGGCACTGTTATATTTCAACTCCAAGCGAAGGTCTGCACCAACAACAGCTAGCAGTAAATACAGATGTCAAAGTTGGCCGCGTAGCTGGGCTTACAGTACCATCATCAACCAAATAAAATACTTCCATTCCAATTATATTCAGAAAGAAAATCTAATTCCTGAAAGGTAATGAGATTTTCACACTTCTGACACAAAGAAATTTTTACTAAAATGTCTTTCTACTGTGATACTGATTTAGCTGGATCCTAAATGTTTTGAAAAGGCAAGAGGAATCAAACCTTGCAGCCCACTTAAAAATCCATGGTGCCCAAAGGACATCTAGAGAATGATGTCACAAAGTTGAATGCAAAGCTCAATCTTCATATATTAAAGAAAGAGTGCCGTGATAAGAATTTTTAGAAAACCACTCATACTGCTGTCAATATTTTGTATGTTTAGGCTAGGCTGGGCTGGGCTTTCAGATCCTAAGTCAACCAGAGCTGATCTGGCTTTTATCACAAGTGTTATGAAGAATCCCAACTAGATCATGAGAATTTTCCCACTGACTCCATTGATTACTGCATGGTTTTATTTTAATCCTAGAACAATGTACTATTAAATACTTGGTAGAAATCAGGTACTCGATAAATAGTAGAGTTGAAACAAAAGCTGTTTGCCAATTTTTACAATTATATCAGTATGGTAGAGATGTTCAGCTGTTCCTGATTATTATTAATTATTATTAATAATTCAAAGAATAATTCAAATACTTTATTATATATTCATGATAACTGCCATCATGTGATTTCTAGTTTGTTTCCAGTTACACTGCTTTTATTTGGCAGGGATATCTTCTCCAAATTATTTGCCAGTAAGTCATGAATGAGTTCTGTGGTCCAGAGAGTTTTTGGTTTAGCTTTTCCATTGGTGAGACAAACTCCTTAAGATTATCTTAACATTGGTTTGAACCAGTTTCAGTTTGATCTGGTTCTTCCTTCACTTTTTTCTGTATTCTATTCATTTGAAGCAAGTCACTAGGTCCAGCCTATACTCAAGGGGAGGGGATAATTCAAGGGGGTGAACATCAGGAATCTGATGCTTTGGGAGACACACTGACCTCAACTACACAGCTTCCTATTAATTTTTCATATCTTGTCTCTGACTCCTACTAACTTCTACTTCATACTGATACTTATTTTATCTGACTCTAGCATTCACACTTGTACAGTAAAATTCTGCAGTTCAAGACATTTATGTATTAATATATGTAAAACACCTAAAATATTCCTCTTCCCCACCAAAAAAAAAAAAATTCAAACTCCAAATTTCCTGATAAATTATAATTTACCCTAAAAGAAATAAGTCAGATTGAAATTCATAACTTTCAAATTTAGTCTCATTTTTAAAATTAGGGTTCAAGGATTTAGAACTTTTTAAAATTATATTTGACATTTTTCTAAGAACTTAGAACTTCTAAGCTATAGTTCAAATTCTAAATATTCTGGGAGCTCCTGGGTGGCTCAGTCGGTTAAGCTCCGACTCTTGATTTCAGCTCAGGTCATGATCTCAGGGTTGTGAGACTGAGCCACACCTGGGGCTCCATGACCAGCAGGGACCTTGCTTTGGATTCTCTCTCTCCCTCTGCCCCCTCCCCCCTCCCCCACTCCCATGTTATCTCTCTCCCTCTCTAAAAAAAACAAAAACAAAAAAACAAATTCTAATTTTTTTTAACAGGTGTTACTGGCTTGGCAGTATTTGTAAAGTTGGTATACTTTCAACTTCACATTTTGTTTTTCCTTTTTCAAACCACTAAAGCAAGTTATCGATGCCTTTGGTCCTTGCATCTGGCCGATGCTCCTTAATATCTGTCAAGATATTTTTTTTTGATGGTGATCTGAATATAACTGGAAGTCAAAGACAGATCACCCCTTAAAGAACAATGTTCAGCAAAAAAATAACCTCATTACAGAATTTAAGAATTCCAGGGTGACAAAAGAGCGAGCACTTGGAATTGAGTTAAAAGATTTGGAACATCCTTTTGGTAAACAGGCATGAACTTGTTTCAATCCTGTTTCAATGTACCTTAAATGGTGTCCAAGTCCACTAAGTAAGCTCAATACTTCCTGCATTAGCCTTCACCTGAAAACTTAAAGCTCTCCTCAAAGGAGAGGACCAAGCGGTAGAGGATGCATCACTTCTCCCTAACATGATATTTCAATTTTGAGATTACTCAACAAACAGAGAGGGCTCTCACCGGTAGTCATTCAAAGGCCAAAAAAGGATGGAAACACCACCCTTCAGTCAAACATCTGGCAAAACTTAGCAAGTTTTTATAAATGTACTTAATCACTAAAAACCAAGGGAGGCACTTCAGAGAGGCGGTTTTGAGAAATGGGACAGGTAAGCTGATAAGGAGGATAGCTGACATATCTGTAAAATAAAGAAAGGAGAAGAGACCTCTTGTTCTCAGGAGAAGCACTGCCTGTAGGGGAAGCCTGGGTGGGGAGCGCCCCCTCTCAGGGTGCATCACTAGCAGGGATGACCACCTGCTAACAATTGGAGTTCCGCTACATTATAGCACATCCAAGTCCTCACGTGACACCAATAGTGTCTACTCTTTTCTTGCAGGCATAAGACAATGTGAAAGTAGTCCCTATCAGTCTGGAAAAGAAAAATTAAGTCTCCCATTCCTTTTGTTTTCAAAGGAGGCTTTCCCAGCTCACTATGTGCAAAACTCAACAAAAGCAAACAATGTAACTTAACGTGTTCTGATATTTATTTAGTGACAATATGCATTTTAGTAGAGTATGTAGGCACATGCTCAGGAATCTTGCCTCACTTGAACATCTTTAATCACTTTTTATTATACTCGGGGATTTGCATGTGGGCTATCATTCTTTGTAATGTAATTTTCTTATTGTTTATTTAAGAATCCATATACTGAGTGAGGCTTGTGAAACCAAGCTATGAAGCAATCTAATGACTTCCAAGTTCTGATACACAGACGCTTACTGCAAATGAGTCCTGTCTAACCATCTTCAGGGAGAGATTTGTTTTTCAAAACAAGAAAATCCTCAAGGCAGGAACCTCGTTGTCCACTAATCCTGTGAATAATTCCAAGTGGTTTCTTTCCAATAATTGGAACTCCAAAGGAAATGTTCCAAAGTTTATCAATGTAACTATGGTCAACCAAAAATGTAAAAAGGATAGCCAACACACTATATTATCTTCTCTATTTTAGATTATACACACACACATACACATACACACACACACACATATATGTATATTCATATATACATCTAATTGTGGCCAATAATGTGGCTAAAAGGTGCCTCTAAATTAAGGAAGTCAATTACACTATAAGCCTTGAGTAGGGGGGCCTGGGTGGCTCAGTCGGTTAAGCGTCTATTTGTCTAAGAAAACTGTTGGCTCTATTCCTTAATAACATGGAACAGCATTAAGCTCAACTTCCCCAATATCCAATGCTTTTGATTTTGCACCCACTTACTCAGATTGCTGATACATACCCCTCTTTGCTGCTCAAATTCGTTAAGTGTCTGCCTTTGGCTCAGGTCATGATCCCAGGGTTCTTGGATCGAGTCCCGCATCAGGGAGCCTGCCTCTCCCACACCCCCTGCTTGTGTTCCCCCTCTCGCTATGTCTCTCTCTGTCAAATAAATAAATAAAATCTTTTAAAAAAAAAAAGAATAACAGAACAGCAACAGAAAGAAATGCTTCCAGTAAGGAAAAAGCAGACTATGGTTTTCTGTACAAAGTAAAAATATACAGGCATCGCAATTCAGATTTGAAAAGCATTCTTTTGTTCAGTTGAGTTAGGGAACATACGCTTATATAACATATTGCTAACTCTCTGGGGTTAATTCATTGAGGAATTCAGTGATAAGCAGTGAGGCTCACATGGGGGCTTTTAGCTAGCAAGTGCTCCATACAAATTTGATTGAAATAGAGCATACATTTAAAGCTATAGTCAATTAGAAGACATTGGTGATTTCTCTTTGGGAGTCCAGAGGAGATGGCCTTTAGATAAAGACAATGATCACTTTTATGGAGAGATTACATTTAGGGCCACATGAAAGGGGACAAGCGTCGCATTTGGCTATTCCCATACAAGAGCATCAGCAAGGCAAGTCCCGGCTGAAACCACATTACCGCATTCTCTTCATGCCGCAGCCCACTTCGAGTAAAGGTTTTCTATCATTAGCAAGTTCAGTCAGCTCATCCATCAGAATTACTCCGACCTTATCATTTCATGCATCAACAATATCCTCAGAGTCACAGGTAGAATAAGATGAAAAAAGCTTAGGAATATAATTAGTTTACAGATACTCCTCCTCTAATTTTATGGGTCAAAGAAAAGTCTTGCTTATAAATCTGCTTAGATTATTAGTTTTCCAAAGTAACTCAATATCAAGAGGGGTGAGGGGAACCTTTAAAAGTACTGTCAAAACTTAAGTGTATCAGTGAAACCATTATCATGGTATCTGCAGATATTTTGTCCTCAGATTGTCCAAGATCCTGCAATGAGTATTATAAAGCCTTAATAAGTAGTAATGGATACTCCAAATACAAGTACAATCATCAAGAAGTCTCCATGGTTAAATTGCAAGAATGCCTCTAAGAAAGCATTTTAGCTTCTAGGAATATACTTGAAAGCTGTTGCAAACTGAATTATTCTGTGAGTACCATCCCCAACCTCCAGGCAGTTCAATACAAGTTTCTAGAGAAATGTGGATAAAAAGCAAAGTGGAAATATGGAAGAGGTAATTAAGGCATCGGCTGGACCTATAAAGGCCTGACAACTTAGTGAGAGACATCATCACCATTCATGGGGTGCAAACAACGATGGAATGAGAACAAAGGAGGCGAATATTGAGTCCTTTAATGGGCAGAGATGAGATAGACATTTGTACATGGAAGCCATTCTAAGTGGAAAGATTACCCTATACAAAGATACCAGCACGGGAAAGATCCCAGGAACCTTAGAAATCTGTTTTCCAAGTTATGGGATCATTATGGTGGTTCTCCTGGGACAGAAAGCCATCCTAACAATCAAAATTTATTGATTTCATATTTTTTCTGGCACCAAATCAGCACTTGACACATAATAGCTCCTGTAAGCCCCACCATAACCAATGAAATATGCCTTATTGTTCCTGTTTTACGAATGTAGACATTTTGCTAATGCCCAAAGTGAATCAGTGTCCAACCGGCTTGGGCTGACTCAAGGCCGTCCCCTCACCTCCATGCCACCTTGCCTGGAGGAGGGAGGCGGGGAGGCTGTAGCCACAGCCTGGGGAGTCAAAGTGAGCACCATCACCAGATGCCTCTTTCAGAAAAGTTGGAAAGGAATACAGTTAACTTGGTGTCTCTGAGCAGGGTAGATGTAAGGGGAAAGAGATGGCAGCCACCCCACAAGGAAGAGGGAAAATCCTAATGCAGGTGAGCCCCACCAGTGGCCGCCCACGTGAGGAGAAGGTGACGGAGCCATGGACATGAAGCTCCATTATCCATCCAGGCGGGTTTCATTCTCCCTCTTCATGCTGTGCATCCCCCTTGATACCAAAGTCCCACGCTTCTGTCCGCATGCCAGAGTTTGTCAAGGTGAGTAGAGTTTACACTGAAGGAAACTGGAGGTCAGAAGGGAAGGTGGAAAACCATTCCAATTCCTTATGTTGGTTTACCATGCCTGCCTCTAAGGTTTTCAAGAGATTTCCAAGAATTCTTTAAGAGTTCTTTTGAAGTAGAGCCATAATGGAAAAAATCAAATTTCTCTTCAAGTTATGAAGATGAACTCAACATGGATTTTTTTCTATGATTTATAACCTTTTTTTTTTCTTTAAAACAGGTCTTTAAATGCTGGCAAGCGTCTGTGATTTAGAGGAGCATGATGTTATATTCACAATTTGCTAAGACATTTGAAAATCATGTCAAGGCTTCATTTAAAGTACTAAGCAGAAAATATTAGCACTAACAGAAAAACAAAGGAGCCTTCCTTTAATTATTAGTGAGTTCCAAAGTTGTCATGATTTTTCTTAAGGGGAATAAAAATAGGGCGCCTGGGTGGCTCAGTCGGTTAGGTATCTGCCTTCGGCTCAGGTCATGATCCCAGGGTCCTGGAATTAAGCCCCACATCAGGCTCCCTGCTAAGCAGGGAGCCTGCTTCTCCCTCTCCCTCTGCCCCTCTGTACGGCTCATGAGCTCTCTCTCTCAAATAAATAAAATCTTAAAAAAAAAAAAAAGAATAAAAACAGGTGCTGATGGAATTATACCAATAGTGAGTTACTTAGGATGTAAAATATCAAGTAAACCCATAATAAGGAACATTTTAATCAATATTCACATACAATAATATATTCTATTGAACCCAAGAGTCTGAAGAATCAAGCAGCCTTATGCTGTACAGATATTCAAAGCTCGCCCATTTTTCTGCTCCTCTGTATCATCTTTTTATATCAAACTAATGTCTTTCAAACACTAGTTAAATCTACCCTGTTTGCATTTTACTGGGTGCCACAGATATTAGACACTGTATGTGTGTTATCCTGACTGGTTTTCATTATCTGTAAACGCATCCACGTGACTCAACGCTCAGTGTACCTAGCCAAGCACTAGAGAGAGAACATTCAGGACAGTTTTCTCAGTTTTAAGCGCTCTTCCCAACATTTAGATACACCAGGTTTTGTCCTCCGTGAGCCAAACCAAATTTTAAAAAGTTTTAATAAAAATTATGTTTTTTAATAAAAATTTGCTTTTATGTTTATATTCCTTAATAAGCATTCTGAACTCTGCCTTTTCTTTATCCTTTTTGACTGTCCACTAGACCTCATTTAATTAAAAATGTTAAGGCCCTGGGACACCTGGGTGGCTCAGTCGGTTAAGCATCTGCCTTCAGCTCAGGTCATGATCCCAGGGTCCTGGGATCGAGTCCCACATTGGGCTCCCTGCTCCGTGGGAAGCCTGCTTCTCTCTCTGCCTCTGCCGCTCCCCCTGCTTGTGCACTCTCTCTCTCTGACAATAAAAATCTTTAAAATAATAATAAAAAAAGAAATGTTAAGGCCCAAAACCCTATTTACAAGTCTCCCCGTATTATCAAAAACCCCTGTTAATACCTTCCTATCAATATTCTCTGTTCTAAATGTTCCATTGTGAAAAAGAAAATGTATTCTATGGGCTTCTAGACAGCACTGGGCCAAAGCCAAATTTCATAGCTGCTCCATGATGGTCAAATCCACAAGAGTCTTGGCCACGGGCCTTCTGATCAACATATGCAGCTTTTCTTTTAATTCCCAAGGAGGTGATCTCAGCTACCATCACACCACTCTACGGCAAAGGATGATGTTTGAAGAACAAGCCCAAATTATAATTTATATATATAATTGTAATTATACAAATCATGAATAAGCAATACTTTTGAAGGCCTATGTGGATGGACACTCCTCACTGGTAAAAGAAAACACAGGAGCACCATAACTACGGGGTAGACTCTAGAAGAGCACCTTTTGGAAAGGAAGATGATATCAGGAGGTAGCTTATCTGTATTGTGGGTATCAGTACGCTCATCTTAAAATTTGGAAATGGTCTGGGGTAGTTTACCTCATGGACTAACATGGTTTTCCAAACATCAGTAGCAATTAAGAATCAGTTTATAGGACGAGCTGTCCAACTTCCCTCCCCCAAAATGCCGTAAATCTATGTCTTCCCAGCTCATCTGGAAGAGAAACCCAGGGCCTACGTAAATAATTCTCTGAGACATGAATGCTGTGGCTGTCAGTAAATCAAACTCGCCAACATTTTTTTTTTTTGAAATGATTCTGCTGAGCAATTAAAATCAATCAACATAATGATTCCATAAATTTTAAGCTATCGGTGATTCAACTCAGTAAAACAGTCTAAGTCCTAAAACAGAAATGCCATCATGTCGTTGCAAAAATTGGGAAAAAGCTGGTTTAAATGCTCCATCTTAAATTTGAAGCTGGACCAATTCAAGCAGCAGGTAAGTATTAGAGGTGAACAGATCCGTAAAAAGACCGCAACTGTCTCACACTCCTTGTTCCTCCAGTGTAATCAGCCCTGTTAACCAAGGGCACACATAACAGCTTCTAATTCTAAGTGTTCACGAAACATGAATACAAAGTATTAATATTCTACTTCAAGTTATCAAGTTGCGGACCAAGAAGAACATGCACATCAAAAGCAGGGAAGAAACCACTTTTTAAGAGCAAACACTGAACAGAAAAACACCAGGACACAAGGATCGGAAGAAAAGGCACAATCATGTTACTGCATGACTGAAAATGAAAGCAAAATTCATCCACCTTGACCCCGAATAAAACCTTAAGAAGTACAGAAGCCCATTGCGACTATAAACAAATAATCAACATTCAGAATTGGGTGTGTGCTTTAGAAAGTGGAGTGGAATGATCTTTCCTTTTTAAACATCCAGGAAGGGAAAGAAGAAAGTGCAAAATGTTCAAAAAGTATTCTTTCTGAGTAGGGGGTTATAAATGACTTTTTTTTTTATTCTTATGTTAATCCCCATACATTACATCATTAGTTTTAGATGAAGTGTTCCATGATTCATTGTTTGTGCATAACACCCAGTGCTCCATGCAGAATGTGCCCTCCTCAATACCCACCACCAGGCTAACCCATCCTCCCACACCCCTCTCCTCTAGAACCCTCAGTTTGTTTTTCAGAGTCCATAGTCTCTCGTGGTTCGTCTACCCCTCCGATTTCCCCCGCTTCATTCTTCCCCTCCTGCTACCTTCTTCTTTTTTTTTTTTCTTAACATATATTGCATTATTTGTTTCAGAGGTACAGAGCTGCGATTCAACAGTCTTACACAATTCACAGCGCTCACCATAGCACATACCCTCCCCAATGTCTCTCACCCAGCCACCCCATCCCTCCCACCCCACCCCCCACTCCAGCAACCCTCAGTTTGTTTCCTGCGATTAAGAATTCCTCATATCAGTGAGGTCATATGATACATCTTTCTCTGTTTGACTTATTTCGCTCAACATAATACCCTCTAGTTCCATCCACATCATTGCAAATGGCAAGACCTCATTCCTTTTGATGGCTGCATAATATTCCATTGTATATATATACCACATCTTCTTCATCCATTCATCTGTTGATGGACATCTTGGCTCTTTCCACAGTTTGGCTATTGTGGACATTGCTGCTATAAACATCGGGGTGCACGTAGCCCTTCGGATCCCTACTTTTGTATCTTTGGGGTAA